>NC_090230.1:43746039-44046039 GCF_024489055.1 Chanodichthys erythropterus | reverse complement strand
GTAAAGAGCTTCTTTTTTTTTTTTTGTAAGACATTTAAGAAAAATTAGTTTTTGTTTGAACAGCCACTTTAGTTAGTCAATTTAGCTCTAATTTTCAATTCAATTTTTTGACAAGGGCAGCAGGGACGTTCTGAGAACATTTCCAAATAAAGTATGGTTCAGAGAACATCTTGAATGTTCTGTGAAGGTCCCCCAAACCTTAAAAGAACTCCACATCGTGACCGTCTCTGAACGTACTAGGCAACGTCCTTAACACCAGTGGGGACATTCTGAAAATGTTCTGGGAACGTAAAACTTCTAACGGGGACTGTAACCGGAGTTTCTGAAAATCTTCACTCTGGCAGGGATTTTCAAAAATGTTCAGTTTCAGTGACCTGATGCTGCGTTTACATGTGGACAAACGGGCAAACTACATAGAAAAAGCTGCGGTTTTGAAAATACCCGTTCATGTGGGCAGGGTCTTATATTCGGAACAATATGGTAATCCTTGTTATATGCACTTTGATGTGCTATCATGATTATGATGGAATCCATGGAAAAATATCAAGCCTCTTGTACTTTTTCTGCCATATTTGCGAAGAGTTTGTGAAAGTAAAGCTCCGTCATGTGACCAAACATTGAGAAACATGAAACTTTTGCTGCACTGACCAACAGAATTTCAGAGAATGCATCTGGAACTCCAATTCTCTGTATTATTGCTTGGTTTTAAACTGACTCTGCTCTTTCCAAAACCTCAAAAAGATCTTTCCATATCTGTCAAACGCTCCATCAACGGTCTTTCTCTAGTGTGTAGGTGCCCTTAGGGAGAGATGGGAGAGAGATAGAGAAGAAGAAAGCATCTTTTTCCCACTCACAGCTCACTGTGACGATATTAGTGGACTCCATTACATCGTTGTCAAGAAGGGAGCACTTGTACAAGCCACTGTCGTCTCGGCTAACGCCAGTCAGAGTGTAGACATCCTTGTCAGTCACCGTGACCTTCTTGCCCTGAAAAGGGCAAGAGAGAGAAAGAGATGGTGTAATTAACCTGTAGGGAAGGATACAGGGCAGACAGCAGGACCCTGGATGAAAGACTGGCATGGTTGCTGTGGACACGGCTGGCGATCTCTCACCTTAATGTTGAAGTTGAAGCTGGTGGGAGGAGGGTTTCCGTCCGCCTGGCATTTCAGTGTCACATTATCACCTTCCCTAATGGGGCTCTGAGAAATAACCTGTAGATTCACCTTCTCAGTGGGGTCTGAAAGAGAAAGAAGGAGAGAAAACAAACATTAGGAAAAAACATGATGGGTGTCATTGCAGGGATGCGGTGTGACTTTCCAACATGTAGCAAGCAACTAAAAAAAAAAAACATTCGCTAAGACACCGCGCCATTCTACAGACCCCAAGGGGCTTAAACGCCTTCATTTCCACAACCATTTGCAGTCTCTCATTCTCGCCCTCATTTTCTCGCCCAGCAGCCACAGAGCATTTCACATCACATCTTCACCCTGAGGCACTGAACAAACCTCTCAGCATTCAGATAAGAGAGAGAGAGAGAGAGTGACGCTACAGCAGACTCGGTTACTGGCATTATGCCTGACAAGACCTAGAAAAAAAAATCATCAAATTGAGCCTGGCTACCAGCTGAGACCTTCAATTCAAGGTTCAGGACTCAAGAGATGGCTTCATATACTGGGTGATGTACAGATACGCAGATACCCGTGAACACGGACACCTCAAACCAGCTGTAAAATCAAGCAAATAATGCATCAAAGCACTAGACACAGCACGTGTAACATCTCGGGAAGAGAAAAAGCCCCAGCGCTTGACTACCATCCCAATCCCAATTTGTTTTCATCTCTGGGCTAATAAGGCAGATCCGCCTCTAGGGGAAGTTGGTTTGTGTACAAATGGCCTGAATCTACTGGCACAATAAATAAAATCTTACCTGAATTGAATATGATGATATAAAAAGACCACAAAATAATACATAAGACGACACAACAAGCTCATACTGTTACATTCCATAAATAAAATAACAGGTTCTGTAAATAGACATCTTTTTATTGACTTTGCTGGCTGTATAAGCTAAATTGCTAAATGTAATATATTGGCTTTTAATAATAACACAAGAATCAAAAAAGAAATCAATTATTTGGTTTATCTGGGTCCTCTTCAAGCAAATATTAGTACCCGTGTCAAACTTTAGGAATGCTATGAGACAGTTGTTGTCAGATATCATTGGCGATTTCAAATAAGAAGTTTCATCGAAAGCTTGGAAAACAGCTTTGGAGAATTTTATATTTCCCCATTCCCCAAAGAGATAGGAGCTGCACTTGTATGCCCGAGAGGCATTTCAAAGTTGGCCGCCGAGTGAAATGACTTGTCTTAAAGGGACTTTGCTTTGGTTCAATTTTGCTTTTTAAACCGGAAGAATGAAATCGCTCGGAAGAAATAAAAAAAAAAAAGTTTTAATAATGAACATAATGAGTGTTATTGTTGTGTTCATTGATGTGCAACCTGTGCATATCTGTTAACATCTCAAAAAATGTGTTTTAGGGTTTCGTGACCATTTAAAGCCTTACATGGGCTTGCTCCTACTTGCATATCAGATCTTGTAAGCCTCCATTCTTCTCAGAGATCGCACAGATCATCTTCCCAGCTGCTGCTCCAAATTGTTCCAAAATCTCGATTAAAAACGAGGCGACCGGGCTTCTTCAGTATGTTTTGGAATGCCTTACCTCTCTCTATCAGATGCTCCCTACACTATCTGCATTTAAAGCATTGCTTAAAATGTATCTTTTCTTTTAGGCTTATTCATTACATTAGTTTAAGTTTTTATTTCATTGTGAGGTGTTGCTCTGTATTATCTATATACATAACTGGTTTATATTATTTTATTTTATCATTTGTTCATGTTTTTTTGCAGGATGATGCAAAAATGTGTGTTGTGCACCACTTTGATCAGTGTTCATATCATTTTTAAGGCGCTACAGTATATATAAATTTTGACCATGCATTTGATTAAACAAAACTGACAAGAAATTTATAATGTTACAAAATTATCTCTACTTCAAATAAACGCTGCTGTTTTGATCTTCATAATCATAAAAAATCCTGAAAATAATGTATCACGGTTTCCACAAAAAATATTAAGCATCACAACTGTTTTAACACTGACTGATATAATTATAAGACATGTTTTTTGAGCACCAACCAGCATATTATGATTTCTCAAAGATCATGTGAGACTGAAGACTGGAGTAATGATGCTGAAAATTCAGCTTTGCCATCACAATACATTTTACACATTACTGTTTTACTCTATTTTTTATTTACTGTAAATAAATGCAGCTTTGGTAAGTATAAGAGTGTTCTTTCAAAAATATTTTAAAAGTCTTACTGATCCCAAACTTTTGAATGGTAATGAAAAACTTTTTAGTATGTAGTTAACCCCAACCTTAAGTTACTTACAGTGAATTGGGAAGGTCTCTGCTGCTGAAACCTGGTCGGGGCCCATCTCATGCTTTGCTGTGCAGGTGAACTGGGATGTCACATCCTCTTTCCCGGCTGTGTACTTCAGACTGGAAGAGGTGCTGGACAGACCTGTGACTGGGTCCTTGGTGACAGTAGATGTGATAATGATCGCTGCAGTCACACACAAACACACACACATATAGACACCTCAGTCATTACAGCTGGCAAACATAGTGACTGTCACACTGGAAGTGCTTAAAAAACGTAACAATAGAGTCTGTCAACACTGTCAGAATATTCACTAACCACAAACCAATCAGTTGTGAGCTAAGGACTGCAGCAACATTTAAAGGGGCAAGTTTCCCTTTACTTATTTTTGGAAGGGTTATTTTAGAAGAACAAATCTGCATATATATATATATATATATATATATATATATATATATATATATATATATATATATATATATATATATATATATATATATATATATATATATATATATATATATATATATATATATGGTTAGAAACATAACTAGTCTGTCTGAGGCCACAAGCTGAAAGAACTCAAATATGTAACAAAATTTCATGGTAATCAGTTTATGCTTTTTGTAAATTAATCTTCTTTATTTTAGAGAGATGGGAAAATAAGTATCAGGAGTAGTTCTACAGCATGTCAAAAACAGGTCTGTCATTTGAAAACGTGACATGCCATATTGGATGCTTGCAGTGTAGACAGCTCCAATATGCTTACCATATGCACAATATTTAGTTATGCTGTATCACAACATGCCACACACATCCAGTGTAGAAATACATTCATTCTTTTCATAATAACTTTAAACTAACATAGTGCCATCTCAACCTACATTAATAAAAATAAATATGTTAGGATATTCTTAACTGTTCCTTGTTATTGAGGGTTTGGCCTCCTGACATTAGCATTTAAGAATGACTTTTCTATAAAAAAAAAAAAAAAGGAAAAAAAAAATCTGACTGTTTTTATTAGTTAATAAGCTAGACATTAAATATTAGCAAACATGAAAAGATTTTGAAGTAACTGTAGTATCCTTTAAAATGGGCTTGTCAAAGTTAAAAATGATGTCACTTCTTGTTCATTATGTCATTTTAAATTAGTTATTAGTTATATATATATATATATATATATTATATAAAATCGTTTTTTTTAAGCGTATAATACATTGTATATTAGATTTGTGTGTTTAGTGCATTTCATTTCCTCATTCTTCTTTTATTTAATGACTGTGATATGAACTCACTCTTGTCATCATTCTCCAGGGGCTGGTTGTTCTTCATCCAGATGAGATATGCTGCTGGGTTGGCACTCTCCGCCACACATTCCCCCAACTAACACACAAACACACAGCCAGAAAAAGAAAAAAAACAATGCATCTGCTTTAGTGACTATATCGAAACTTCTCATCAGTAAAAATTTGGATGAGTTTCAAGTCTGAAACACTTTCGGTTCCGCCTGTGTCTTAGACAGCTATTTATAGACCTGTGACACATAGTATCACATTAGATTGTCACATGATGTTGTCTACCACACTCAACATAATTTGAAAGTGTTGTGACTCTGGGACACGTTTCCTTGGGACTTTCCCTAATGAAGGTTCATGACCTTCCAGGTACTTTTATTCCATTACTGCTGTACTTCTAGTGGGTAAGTCCCAGGGTGGCCCAGGGAAGATACATTTATATATATATATATAATGACATCATCTGTATGAGCTAAACTGGGCAGGGTTTTTACTCTACAGTTGCGATACAGGTTTCTTATTTCCTCACTTTCTTTTTCTCGCCCTTTTCCTTCTCTCTGGTTGAGTAAAAACACTGCTAGAGGCCGAAGAGGCCCTGCATTAATAACACGCTGACAGGATCACATGCTGACGAGCTATCTGCCCCAGGATAGAGAGATCAGCAGAAAGAGAGAAGGGTAATAATGGCAGGGAAGCAGAAGCAGACAGCAGGATGATGCATGTGCTCAGGTGTTCAGGGTGGCGTGAGAAATCCAAGATTTTAGAGGAACCACGAACAAGGGGGAGATGAGGTGGGGGAAATCACCGTGCTGTGATTCCGATCTCCGATAACACACCGGACCCTCCTCAGGAACCGGACGATGATACATCACCTCTCAAGTGTAGAGTGCTGCCTGAAGCCTGTAGTTTTCATTGAGCCGTGGAACAGAGCAGCTGTGACTAAGCACTTTCCTTCCTGGACTCTCATGGGGGATCCACTAAGAATGAATTCTGCCCACTAATGGCGTGGTTTATTTGCACATGCTTTCTGCAAACAATTTACGGATTTCCGTTTCATTACTAATTCTTTTAGTATGACCTACAGTATTTATCAATACTTTTATTTTTGATGTTATTTTAGATGCTGCACACAAAAGCTTCACAAAAAACAGTTGAGCCTTCAATCCTTGAATACCATGTATCACAGTAAGTTGTAAGAGACTGATTCACTAAAAAGAGTAAAATCATAAGAGTCATTAGTTCAAGAATCTATCGGACTGCTGGTTGCACTGTATTCTTTTACTGTACTACTCAGAGTTATTTGTCTGTGAATCATGCCACACTGGTCATGCTGTATGTTTTTGTTTTACTAAAAACTTCATTTGAGGATCAGTCAGACTGCACTGCTTGTGCTCTATGGTTTTGATTCACCAAAAAGAACTTGACTCAACAGAGGGATAGTTCATTTAAAACAGTTCATGTGATTACCGGCAGTTCAACCTTAGTGTTATGAAGTGAGGAGAATACTTTTTGTGCACCTAACAAACAAAATAACTTTATTCAACAATTCCTAGTGAAGGGCGATTTCAAAACACTGCTTCATGAAGCTTCGAAGCTTTATGAATCTTTTGTTTCGAATCAGTGGTTCGGAGCGTGTATCAAACCATATTCCTTCCATTGTATTGAACTGAAGCCAAAACGGACGCCGATGGGCGCTGACACGTTACGCAAAAACGTCTGGGCATGCGCAGAAAGAATCGCCAGTGGAGCCCAGAGGCGGAGTCGCAGTATCAAACTGTGTCATCATTGATGTATTTTAAATAGGCTATATAAATTATACGTAATTTAAAATTCTACCTATAAAATAATAGGCTATTCTGTTTCTAGAGCAATAATATTTTTTAAACAGCAAATTCAGTAGATAAACTCAATATAATATGCCACTAGAAACAACTCTAAAATGTCAGAAACGGTCCTGCCATTTTAAATAAAGTTGAACTAACTTTACAGGAGATCGATTGCTGTAGACAGTGCTCTATAATTAATTAGAGTAGGCTCATTAGTTTTAAAATCATTAGTTTTATCCTGCTAATTATTATTTTATACCCATAAAAATAATTAGTAACTGCCAGATAATGATCACCTGCTTTTTTCTGTCATGGCTAACGTTAGGTGTGTTATCTTAACTAATAATGTTTATTAATTAGCTTATGAAGCCCACATTTAACGTTACCGAGAAAAGCTCAGATATCCGTCAGATCCTGTAGGTCAGTTAGTTCAGTTTACTGCTGAACAGCTCATTTTGTCGGTGTGAAATAACACAGAAATTGAAAATTAATAGTTAGTTATATATCTTCAATCTCCCCTCGAAGCCATGACAGTCCTCAGACAAGCTGTCAATCAACTGTGAATCACGACGATACGCCCCGTTTCTATAGCACCAAATTGCTAGCTAAAATCAAACTTATCACAAAAACGAACAACTGAATATAAATCAGCATGATAACAATTACCTTAAATGACCAAAACCACCTTTCGGAAAATTGTATTTGAAGCATAATTTATTTTTATGTATTAACTTAAGTCTCATTCGTCTGCATTGAGAGGGCGGGGTTTATGACCTGTACTGCATCCAGCCTCCAGGGGGCGATCAAAGAGCCCACAGCTTCACTTTTCAGGACGTATGAGGCACACCCATATCAAACGATCTCAAACTGCCAAAGTCACATGATTTCAGTTAACAAGGCTTCGTTACGTCATAACCGTTTCGAAATTTCAATGATTCACGTGACTTTGGCAGTTTGATACACGATTCGAAACAAAAGATTTGTAAAGCTTCATGTAGCAGTGTTTTGAAATTACTCTTCACTAGATATTGTTGAAAACAGTCGTTATTTTGTTTTTTTTGGCACACAAAAAGTATTCTCGTCGCTTCATAACATTAAGGTTGAACCACAGTAGTCACATGAACTGTTTTAAATATGTCTTTAGTACCTTTCTGGATGTTTGAATGTCTAAATTAACTTGCTGTCAATGCAGGCCTCATGAGCCATCGGATTTGATCAAAAATATCTTAATTTGCGTTGATGAACGAAGGTCTTACGGGTGTAGATCGACATGAGGGTGGGTAATTAAAGACAGAATTTTCATTTTTTGGTGAACTAACCCTATAATTTGCAAATCAGACTACACTGGTCATGCTTTTTGATTCACTAAAAGAACTGGCTCATGTGAGTCATTCATTTGGGAATCAGACTACAATAGTCATGCTATGTAGTCTGTTTCATGAACAAATTATTTTTGAAATTCACATTTTGGGATTTAAATGTGAATCAGACTACACTGGTTGCACTTTTTTTGTTATTCTTATGAGAAGGTTCTTTAGTCAATCAAAAACATGCTAAAACAATAAAAAAGAACAGGCTCATAACAGTCAATAGTCTGAGAAATGGACTATACTGGTTGTGCTGTTTGTTTTTGATTCAACATGCTTTTATGTGACTACAGAATTGCTCCACCTTTGCGATCCAGATAAAATCCCAAAAGATCTTAAAGATCCAAATCAGATTAAGATCAGCAATATGACTGTCCTTGACCTTTTCATGAATAACTGCTACCATGATAACAGGAAAATGTACATAAACATCTTTTCTTTTTCTTTTCTTTTTTCTTTTTTTTGCAAAAGTCGTGCACCTATTAAATGTTTTCACCCATCTCATTATAATTCCCTCTTTCCAAAGACCTTCAGCCAGAGATCTGCATGTTTTCAAGACAAGTAGCTATTTTAAATGTTATATATTCAGAAGAGGCGCTCTTTCTTCCGTGCCCTTCCCCTCTCTCTGTCTAAGCAAGTCTCGGCACTTTGAACACGACAAACCTCAGTGGGTGGCCACGGAAAAAGCAGCCCCATACTGCTGTATACAAAACACTAGCCTTCCCCACCCCACACCTCCGCCTCAGCCAGACTCTAAGATCCTAACATTCTGAACTACATTAAAAAAGAGAGAGAGATAGAGGGAGAAAATGAAAAATAACGACCCCCAGCTCCATTTACAAACACCAGTCATAAGGACTGCGTGGGATGCCTTGTACGTGCTCCAAGTAGTTCAAATCAAAGATCCTTCCTCTTCACATGCAGCCGAATAATATTACTATCCTCCTGTGTTTGAGATGCAAACTCTACACAACATAAAAGTGGCTGTTTCCTGTGTAGCTGTGGGTGACAATCGTTCGAGCACTGCCTAAATCAGGTGTGTACGCCCCACAGACGCGTTCGCTGATGTCCGTATCATTAGTGCCGTCTTTGAGCCACCTCTGACTGTGATAACAGCAGGTGTGTGTCAATGTTGACACTACTGGAGAGGCATGCTGGGTAATGAAAACAAAGGCACAGGGTTTGATCCTGCACATTGTTAGTATACTGGCTGTTTTGTGTACTGGAGAAAACACCATCTACTGGCAATGACAGCAGCAGCAGAAACTCTGGGTCTTAAAGGGAAAAGTTTAAAGACAACGACTCACCTGTGTCAGCTTGCCGTTTTCCAGTTCTTTCGCTTTGTTTTTGATTACAGGGGCTGATGGTTTTTCTGCAATAAGAGACCAAGCATCGTATCAGACTATGATATGAATACTGTCAACATAATGCATATTTTTCTGTTTGCACAGAATGTGGGTAGTTACTGTTTAGTAACCTTTTTTTCATCTGGATTTTACATTTTAAAAAAGAATATATTTAATTTAAATTTTTTCATTTTACATTTTCTAATAAAACGTGTCTATAAATGTCTTGTTTAAAAAAATGACACACACATGCCTGGTAAACCCTATGTTATGGGGACAAAATGTCCCCACAAAGATGGCAATATCCAAAATCCTTGTCTTTGTGGGGATATTTTATGGTCCCCATGAGGAAAACAGCTTATAAATCACACAAGGGATGTTTTTTTTTTTCTGTTATATGTATGGAGAGGGGATAGAATATACAGTTTGTTTGTTTGTTCATATCATTATGTCCCCATAAAAAATGGAAAAACATGTGTGTGTGTGTGTGTGTGTGTGTGTATAATGTACATAAAATGTTTAAGTAATTAAAGATACTGCTTGAAATTACAAGCAGTCACCCAGACCACCTACTTTTTTCAACAAAATATGCATTATAGTTACAACCACAGCACACTGTGACCAATATTGTATCCCAAAATTCAATGCCCTCCACTTGGCCTTCCATTTACAGTGTGACAAATGCATTGGAAGCAATATCAACCACAAGTTTTAACTCCTTTGGATGAAAGTTAAAAACTTTTTTTTTTTTTTTTTACACAAAATTGAATTTAGTAATAACTTTTAGTGATAACTGCACGCCATTCACTGAATATTATTATATGAATTTAATATTATATATATATATATATATATATATATATATATATATATATATATATATATATATATATATATATATATATATATATATATATATATATATATATATATATATATTTTGTGATGGTTGTTCATGAGTCTCTTGTTTGTCCTGAGCAGTAGAAAAATCCTCCAGGTCCTGCCAATTCGTCAGTTTTCAAGGATTTGTTTTGCATATTTGAACCCTTTCCAGCAGTGGCTGTATTATTTTGCGATTCATCTTTTCACACTGAGGACAATTGAGGGACTCAAACACAACTATTAAAAAGGTTCATACATTCACTGATGCTCCAGAAGGAAACACGATGCATTAAGAGCCGAGGGGTGAAAACCTTTGAACATATTTTGTTGAAATATCTTTTTTGTTTTGTTTTTCATTTAGTACTGCCCTTCGGAAGAAACAGAAGGTGCTTGCATGTTTCCCGGAAGACAGATTAGGTATAATTTACCTTGATTTTCAAATTCAAAAGGTTTCCCCCCCCCGGCTCTTAATGCATCGTGTTTCCTTCTGGAGCATCAGTGAATGTATGAACCTTTTTTAATAGTTGTGTTTGAGTCCCTCAGTTGTCCTCAGTGTGAAAAGATGAATATCAAAATCATACAGTCACTGCTGGAAAAGGTTCAAATATGCAAAAAAATCCTTGAAAACTGAAGAATTTGCAGGAGCTGAAGGATTTTTCTGAAGAACAGTTCTCAGTTCAACTGCTCAGAACAAACAAGGGACTCATGATCAACATCACAAAACAAAAAAAAAACAAAACAAAAAAAAAACAGTCGTAGATCATTCAGGTAACCACACACAGTATTAAGAACCAATGGTTCCCAAACTTTTGAACAGGGTTATTTTAATAAATTCAGCTATTGTTTTGTCTTCTGGACTTTATGTAAACATCTTTTATGTAAAATATCTTACTCAGGACAGTACTAAATAAAAAATAACATGCATTTTGTATGATCTCTTATTTTGTTAAAATTATTCACATTTTCCCAGATTCTGCAAGTGGTTCCCATTGTTTTTCATGCAACTGTATATATGTATAGTATACTGTATGCACACCAGAGAACAGCCAATCTTTCTGATTTATGTTGGAACACACTGGGCAATATCAATATCATATCTCTGATATATCTCTAAAAGCATGCAAGCATATCAAAGTCTACACACATGTTATTCTCTCCCTTATCTAACATCTCCACACCCACTTTCCAATACAATTTGAGATCTGACGCTTACATTCGGTTTCATCATATACCAAAACAGTGCTTGAATAATCTTATTCCCCTCTCTGATTTGCTCTTATTTATTAATATTTTGTGTGAGTGTGTATTTTATGTATACTCACTGTAAACTTTCACTTCCACAGAGTATTCTTCCAGGTTGGTTAAAGACACCACCATGCAGGTGAAAATTCTCTGGTCGGACAGAGAGCCCTGTGCGATCAGCAGGCTGGAGTTGGTGGCGATGCTAACTCTACTTTTGTAGCCGTCTGTGGCGGACACGGTTGCCTGGTCTTTCGCAGCCTGCTTCACGAGTAGATCCCCGTTAGTGCCGTCATCTTTCACCTGAACAAGATAAAAGGGCCGTTAGCACACCGACAAACACACATTTAGCACTTACAGAGATTAAATTAGAATCAATATGACGGTGAGAGTAGCTGTATATTGCTTGGCTACCCAGACAGGCTAGCAGGGCAGAGTAACGGCCCAGATGCTTAGTAGGATAGAAAAAGCAACACTCACATATTTCCATTTGGTGAAAATAAGGCCATCTGGTTTGTTATTTCCATTGTTGCATGGCACTTCAATGGTCTCACCGTACAGACCTATAACTGTCTGCAAGCAGCTCCCTGGAAAATACAAGACAAGAACATCCTGTTTTAGATGCAGGGTTGGTATCAAACAGAGCGGCTGTGAAACATCGGCAGAAATTACTGTCAAATGCGACACGCGCGTGTACACAAACATCAGGGCATTATCTCCACTCTGAAACAGAGCAACAAGAAATGGGAGGGAGGATAGGTCTTGTTTTGATTATTTCCAAAACATGTGCACGTTATGCATCTTAATTTTAAATTAGACATGTTCGCAGAAATCTGAAAAAACAAAACAAAAGCACGTTCAACGCAAGGCCACCGATGAGTTACGTTCATGCAGCATTTTTTCAATAAATAACCAGTCTGAAGTGTTCTCATGGGAAGTGAGTGCATGCATGTATGCATAATTGTCTGCACATTAGCATGTGCATTTAGGCAAGGAACGAAATAACAGACGTGGAAGCTGAACACTGTCATCTGGAATGATAGATTGCATGCCATCGTTCCTCTGCCGACACGACAATGTTGTTTGTCACTTGAGCCGGTGAGCTCTGTAAACATCTTACTGTCTTACGCAGATAACCGCTGACAATCAGCAACAGTCGATCATAGCCTACAATGCTAAAAGAGTTGGCACCGTGACACGAAACAGCTGGTATTTTTTTGCGCAATAACACGATGAACTGTAGCCTGAACCTATCCTCAGAGTGTTGAGCAAAACTTAGTACTTAAAGATTACAGGGCCCTTTATTAATGCCTGGTGAGGTTGTCATAGCAATGTGGCCCCATGTTCAGTGGCACGGTGGATTTAGGTAAAGCAGTATAGGGGGTTGAAAGGTCAGGGCTGAAGGGACTTCACGGTCCGCCCACTTCCATCAGCGCCCCATCTCCAAGAGAGACTATTCAAAGAGCCTGAACAACGAAGGTTCAAATTGTGGTCAAACCGAAGACGATAGCTGTAGGCGACCGCTCTTCCGCACACAGTCAGCCTTGTCTCCAGGGCAATCGTTTCCCATATTCGCAACTTTTCATTGTGATAGCAGTTTTAATATTGACTCAGAGGCTGCACTGCAGAGGATAAAAGAGCTGATAAGCAGAAACAACATCGATATAGACACACGCTAGAAAACACAAACACACTCACACCAATTCAGCAGAACAGTTCATTTTGAACCACTGAATACGGACTAATCTGCACAGAGACTAAATTTCACAGCACTTTACACAACCACACTCTGGATACCGGAATACTGCCATTAAACAAGCAATCAATAGGCACACAATGACTGATGTGTTGGCTAAAGTAATATTTCGCACAAAAAATATTTTTTTTCCAAACCTGTATGCTATTACTTGTTCTGTTGAACACCAAAGGAAATACGAAATAATATTTTTGGTCCGCTTTATATTAGGTGGCATTAACTACTATGTACTTAAAGTATGTACTTACAATGTACTTATTGTGTACATACTGTATTGTAAAACACTTTTGCTGTTATTGAGGTGGATACGGGTAAGGTTAGGTACATGTTTGGTGGTATGGGTAGGTTTAAGGGTGGGTTAAGGGATGGGTCAACAGTATAATTATAGATGTAATTACAGAAATTATGTACAGATGTAATTACATGCAGGTATTTAAAAAAAAGAAAGAAAAAAAAAGTATGATGTAAAAAATGACCTTGATTTTAACAGTAAAAGACTGTAAAAATGCTACAGTCTAAAACAGTTAATTGGTTTAAGGAAGTTTCCGTAGTATATACAGTGAGTAAGAGATCTAACAGTACATTTAATTTAATTTTATGGTAAAAAACCCCTTAAATTTACTGTTTTTGGAAGTGAAAAACAACAAGTCATTGTATAATTTACAGTGAAAAACTATAAATTGACATTCCCACAATTCCCTGCGTGACACTTCACATTTGATGTATTTTCATTGAAATAACTCTGTTTCTTCTTAGTTTTTCTAATCAGATATGTACATTAGGGTTTTATGTTACATCTAATGCTGTTAAATTAATGTTTATTGCATTTTTTAAATTTCATGTGTGTTACCATGATGGCGTTTAGTGTTTGTGTGAATGACATTGTGTCCCCTTTCTATATATTAGTATTGTCCTTCTCAGCTTGTGGAAAAGCTGCTTGTGATGGGCTTTGATTCATCATGTGACTCTCATCACCACTGTGTTTGGTGGTTTTCAATGTATAACAAGGTACAAAGCAGATATAAGTACTTCAATAGCTTGCTAAATTAACATTATATCAGTTAATGAAATATGGGTTTTTTTTACCGTAAATTTAACAGATTTTTTTTACAGTGTGTAAAATAGACAGTTATGAACTGTAATTATTACAATTATAAACCTTTAAATTATACGGTTTTGAACTGTAAATTAGACAGTGCTGTCCCATAAAACCTAAAACTTTGCTACTGTATTTTTTACGGTAAAGTTCTGGCAACCACAGCTGTCATTTTTTTCCCGTAAATTTTATGGGGATTTTTTTTTTTTTTACAGTGTGCACTGATTAATTTAAATGTAAGTACATAGTAGTTAAGGCCCACTAATATAAAATGTTTTTTTTAAATAAATACGTTTTATACAAAATAGTTTTTTGTTTCAAAAAAGTTTATTGTCAATTATGAGGTAAAAAAGTTGGAATTTTACAATAATAAAAGCAACATTTGTACAATATAAAGCCACATTGTGTGATACAGACACAAACGTGAAATAAAAATGTCATTGTACAATACAAAGTCACAACTGCACATTATAAAACCACAGTTGCGTGAAGAAATTGCCATTTTTACCTTTTTTCTATACTCTGAACAGGTTTCCATAATTTTTTGTCCTTTTTGAGGCTTGACAAGACATCTTCGCTTTAAACTTAATGGAAAATGGCTACTTCAAAATTCCCCTTTTGTGTTCAAAGAAAAAATAAATAGAATATGGGTTTGAAAGGACATGAGGTTGAGTAAATGATGACAGAATATTCATCTATGAATTAACTGTTCCTTTAAACAGGCTTTGCAGTAACTCTTTCTTCAACAGGTTCTGATAAATGACATACGTTTTTTTTTTCTTTCTTTTTTTGCTAAAAGCTTTGAGCTAATAATACATCCAGTGGAAGAACTGAGATGGTGACAGCCGAAAAGGACAGGTTGTGTACATAGAGGGTCTACATTAATATAAAGATTATTGACTGTTTAGACAGCACACGGGGACCAACACATGGACATATGATACCTGCATAGGTGGGAAAGCACCATGACAACGGATAATCTGCTGGAAGATTCTGACACTGAATAAAGACAAGGAAAGAGAGATATATCGACAAGACTGTTTAAACACAAATGGATGAACCCTTCTGAAACCTGTCAAAAACATAATTGCATTGTTGAAAGAAACAGCTTAAACTAGCTGAAACTGGTTTGCTGGTATAAGTTGGTCTTCCGACCTGGTCAGGTTGGTCTGATTTGCTGGTTTACATTCTAAATGCTAGACATGCTAGGCCATCTTAAACCAGCCAGGACCATCAAACCAGCTTTGACTAGATTAAACCATTTTTTTTTTCTTTGTTCTCAGCAGGGTAGGTCATATTTCATCCCAAAATCAAAAGAAAATGTATTATATTTGTGTATTATATGCATTTTATATTTTATTAAATTATATTTCACATAAAGAAACTTATTTTTGTGATTCACTGATTTCACACTGCCGCCATTTTGAAAATTGAATGGCTCTGGTGAGAAATCCCTGGAAGTGAAAGGTAAACAATATGCTGCAATACCATCCTGGAGCTGCTGCAATGGTTTTAAATGTGTAAAAGTTAAACAAGAGAGATTTCAATCACATGGGAAGTGTAGCTCAAAGTCTACGGCAACATCACCGATGTTGAAGGTAAGGCTGTTTAATATTAGCATTCTAGCTAGCAGGCTACTTCATTTAGTTGCATTGTATTTGTTCAGGCTATTCTTATTTTGTTAATTGTTTTTTTAATTGCTAATGATGTTAAGTTAGTGATGGTGCTGTGTCTACATCTGGATTTTTCCACCTTGCAGCCACCTTTTAGGTAACTGCTGTTGGTATTTTAGCATAATGCAATCAAGTTAATGCAATGCATTTTTAGTAAGAAAGTGACTTTTCATTTCATTCAAATAATTCAGGAAGCTGGTTAGTACACAGCAGATGCTCAAGTACTTCCAGCTTTTACTTTAATTTTCAATGGAACTGACCTTTGCTAAGACTTTTCTTTTTTGTTTTGATGTGGATAATGGTCCTGGACAATGAGATATTTAAAGAAGTATTTTTACATAGATGTAGTATTTGTTGTACTGAATTTATGCTGATGTATTATTTTACAGGATAATTGTAATTTTGGTACTACAGTACTGATAATGCTTTTTTTTATATTACAATAATGAGAATAAGAATTTTCTGTATTACAGTAATGAGATTTTTTGAAGGGAACATGTAACAGTGTAAATTGGCATACTTTTCTTTAAAACAAAGCAGTAATTGTAAAACTAGGGTTGAGTCATGATAGTAATCCAAGAACGACTAATCAATTTTTGAGGTTTACTAGTTTATGTAGGTTCCAGTAGAGGCAGCGGTCTGTGCTTTAATTGTTAGAGCAGAAAAGTTTCATGTTTTAATATAATAATATCAATATTATAATTTGAAGTACCACTACTGTAGCACAACAGCCATTCACATTCAGAGAAACATCTCTATCCGCTGTGTCGTGTCCCACAACAAGCACTGCACTTTCAAGTTTATGTCAGACAAAACCTAAACTAAGAACTCACAGGCCTGGTTTCAGAGACAGGGCTTAGATTAACCCAGGATTAGATCTTAGTTTAATTAGGACATTTAAGTAGCTTTTATAAACATTCCTTAGATAAAAAAAAAAAAAAAAAACATTACTGGTGTGAATCTTGAGACAAAACAATGGTACTGACATATTTTAAGATATGTCAGTGCAAGTTGCTTTAAGTTAAAACAGCTCAAACATGCATTTTAGTCTGGGACTAGGATTAAGCCTTGTCTGGGAAACCGGGGGACAATGTATTTATAATATTAAGTAGAAACATTTGCATTTGCAACAAACTTTAACCTAAAACATTCTAATGTATGAATGTGTCAACAATGTCTGCCATCTCACACAAGGCAAATGAAGGCATTCAAATTTTTAAATGTGACAAAACATCTCAAATATCTGCATAATACGGAAAAAAAAGTGTTAAAGTATGGGCGTTGAGAGAGAGCTTCAGAGACCAGATGCCAGAAGTGAGATCAGACAGCACAAGCCTGACCAAGTTGTTTCTGGTTTTCAGAAATGTCTCACAACCGGTCGCCACCTTATTTAAACAACCCACGGCAACCACATCTATCACACTGCAGAGAGTCTGAGTCCTTCTCTATGACTGTCGCTGTACGCTGTTTGAAAAGCTTTTATCACCAGCGTTCCCACGGTCATGGAAAACCTGGAAATACAGGGAATACTAAAAGCCTAATTTCCACATGTCAAGGAAATGAAGTCTAAATTTCTAATTATTTTTTTTTCTGTTTATGCTGAATGTGTTTATTGGCTATAAATTGCTTTTATAAATAAATGTATAAAAATAAAAGAAATGTCACAGAAATTCATTGGTTAAAAGCAGAGGGCGAGCCCTGTATCACACTGCTTTTTGGACAAACAAAACCAAACCAACAAGGAGAATGTATTTTCTGTCAGAACTATCAAACCTCTCTGCAGGAAAACAATTTCATCCCAAAACATCTCTCGCTGGGACACTGTGCCATTCAAAGAGTAGGTCGATCTCATCTCATCAGTGTTGCATTTTTTGCAGAATGCTGGGATAATATTGAAGATGCGGAAATATTTGAGCTCACATAAATGCATACGCACCAGCAATCCCAATATCAACAACACCTAATACTTGCGACAAAAAAGCATCTTCAGCAGGTTTGTATTCAAAGAGAATAAGCTCTGGCCAGTACAAGTGCTTTGGGTAGCATCAGAAGAGGGAGAGATGATTCACTGTGTCTGAAGTGCTTTTATTGTGCTCGCCAAACTAATAATGCTAATATTCGCTGAGCATTCGTACTGTCCTCAGGGTCAACTTGCTCCCACTGGGTAATTTCACAGCAGAATTTAGCCTCATTCCTGGCAATGCTATTCAGATGTTTTGTTCTCTTTGCTTTTGTTAAAAGAAATTTGCCCAAATGAATGTCATTTTCACTCCCATGGTGAACAGCAAACCTTCTGCTTTAGCCTGAAGAAATCTGACAAGGGAAAACCATTCACTGCTAAAAATTTACTGCTTGGTTCTTGATTACTTGCAATTACATTAGAATTCAGAATTTTTTGATGAATAGAACGTTTAAAAGAACAGCGTTTACATCTTTTGTAACATTTTTTTTTTTTTTTTTTTTAAATCTTACTGACCCCAAACATTTGAAGAGTAGCGTTCAGTATTTATACTTAAATAAAGGTCAAATGTGTCCGTTATAATATATACGTTTTTGCTATTGTATGGAATATGGAGTTGGAGAATCATGAAATTAAACTGACGTTAACTATTCAAATTCTGGTATTGTGACAATGCTAATTATCTCGGATCGCCAATCTCAGCACTAGAGCTTGACAGCTGGAATATTCTGCGCTCTCCAGTTCCTCTAAATCAGCTCCATGGATTCCAAAGCCCCTCACAGAGAGCAGCAATGCTAGGAGAGAGGGAGGTAAAAGAACTGGCACTGGGGAAATCAATGCCTTCTCCGCTTCGCTCTACAGCCTGCGATTCATCAAACGGCGCCTGCCGTGCCCATGATCAAACCCAAACATATTAGTGGCTAAACACGAGAGCAGATTGAAGGAGCTTCTCACAAGCACTCAGTGTTTATCTTGCTCTGCTTTCGCTCAAACAGACCGTCGAAAGAGCTTTTGGCACTGCCTCGTAACTTCAACATTCTCCTTAATTTAAAACCTGCTGGGCATAAAGCCACCTTGAATACGACTCGACAGTTCCACCATTCTCTGCCAACCATCAGAATGCGTTGACGTCAGATATGCTTCTGTGATTCTAAAACTACCTATAAATCTAGTGCTTTATGGTAGAGTTCTTCGGCCCGTCTAGGGAGACCTGGGTTGACTTCAGGCTGGCAAGAGATCAGAGCATGGTTAACTGGTAATGCTCACATGCACCTGAGATTGGCAACCGCTGCTTTTTCAAAACACACTCACCAAAACAGTCAAGTGCATTTTGGTCCATTTGAGAACTGTAGTAGGCTATTCAGTTGTTTTATCTATGAAATACTAAGATTTTCAGGATGGAGATGGAGTTGTACTTTTAATTGTTGGTCTATGTAGAGATTCATCTCCTCTAACACGTAATGTCTTTTTTTTTTAACACATTATACCAATTTTGTTGTACTTTTTATCACTTTTTTCTTATTCATTGTGCTGTTGGAGAAAAAACAAAACATTTAAATGAAACATTCAAAACATTCAAATTTCATGGAAATGCGTTTTTCTTGTGTTTATAGAATGAGCTTAAAGGGTTAGTTCACCCAAAAATGTCATTTCTGTCATTAATTACTCTCCTCATGTCGTTCCACACCCATAAGTCCTTTGTTCATCTTCAGAACACAAATTAAGATATTTTGATGAAATCCGAGAGGTTTTTTTATCCTCCATTGAAAGCAATGAAATTACCATAATTCAAGGTCCAAAAAAGTAGTAAAAACTCTGTTAAAATAGTCAACGTGACTACAGTGGTTCAACCTTAATGTTATGAATTGACAAGAATACTTTTTGTGTGCAAAAAACAAAACAAATAATGACTTTATTCAACAAATTCGTCTCTCCCCATCATTTTCATACGCTATTTACGTTTCAGAGCTTCCGTGCTTATGTCTGAACACCGGCTCAGTATTGGCCGAAATAGAGTGTAAGAATGACAGGGGAGAAACTAATTTGTTTAGTTAGTTTAGTTTGTTCGTTATTTTTGTTTTGTTTTTGCGCACAAAATTCTCGTCATTTCACTTTAGTAAAGTTGAACCACTGTAGTCACATTGACTATTTTAATGACAGTAATATTGTTGCTATCAATGGAGGATAAAAAAAACCTCTCGAATTTCATCAAAAGATCTTAATTTGTGTTCCGAAGATGAACGAAAGTCTTACAGGCATGAGGGTGAGTAATTAATGACAGAAATTTCATTTTTGGGTGAACTAACCCTAATTTTAAGTTGCCAGCCACAACCAGCATTTTTTTTTTTTTTTTTTTGATAATTTTCACAAAAATGTCAGAATATTTTGTTGTATGAATATCTGAACATGCAATATTTCAAAAGAAGTACCACTGCATTTTATGAACACTTGAATCTAGGTAAGTTTCATAAAAAAAGAAATTTGAACAAAAAGCTGAGAAATGTTTTTCCCACAAAGACTACAACGTGCATAAGTAATGCTTTTATCGCTTGTTTCTGCTCCTTTTTTGCTTGTGTTTTGATCCAAAGATTCTCTACTCTTTCAGAAGAAGTGTAATAGTGACCCCTACCATATAACAGTGAAAACATAGAAAGCCAGAAAATTCCATCAGTGGTGGGGAAGCATTGTCTCATAAATGACTGAAAATTCTGTCAATGGCGGGGAAAGAGTTAATATTTGATTACTGCACAGCATGTAAACACACTCAGTGTTGAGCACTGTTGTTGAAAATTATGGACTGAAAATTACAGTGTACAATTTCCTTATCTAGGCTTTACTTAAACATCTGAGAGAGTGTTTTTTCTTCCTGCGGTTGCCTTTGGCTTTCTCACTTGGGGGTTATTAGACCATTTTCTTTTTAACTTAATTTTTCTCATTTCACTAAAGCTGCTTTGCAACAATGTGTAGGCTATTTAGAGTAAAACTTAGAGTACTCAAGTAGTCTGTGGTATGGTCCATCTCTCCTAATTACTGCTGTATGAGCAGTAAAATACCAAATCAAAATTCATCTAGAGGCAAACCTGAAATGCTGTGCCTCCACCTGTGGAAAAAGGTAAAGCTGTGCTGAGTCGACACATTTGTAATGTTGATTCTGACTTTTGACAATTTGACCAGAAAGACCCACTGCATTGCAGTAGATTTTGTATGCTACAACATTGCCAACTTATTTATTAATTTATTTTAATTGATCCGCCACAGGTTTTACTAACAGCAGAATTTATTCCAGTACTTATATTTAGATATTTACCAATTTTATTGCAGTTTTTATTCAATAATGACGTGCATTAAATGTAAAAGTAATGGTGTTTGCTGTGCAAAGGGTTTGAGGCATCCCTAGGGAAGTGTTTTCAAAAGTTCCTAATCTATAAAAACCCACAGAAAGGGTGCTATTGTGGTGTTTTGCTGCCAGCCCCAGACTCTAATTGATTTAAGGCCTGTCTAATTAAAGTAAAGTGAATGAAATGCATCCAGACCGGTGATTTGATGGAATTAATGAAGCTCCAACTAAAGCCAGTAATTGGTTGGAATTCCATTAGATGTGGATTCCCTCAGACGCGGCAGCTGCAAACAAGCAGGGCATTTGCTTTTGTACAGAATCACCCAGCATGGCACAGAGTATTAGTATTGAATGATACCTGTATCCACATAGCCTAAATCGTGTTCTACAGGCATGATTCACAGAGAAGTAGAACTGCATTGTCATCACACACACACACACACACACACACACACACACACACACACACACACACACACACACACACACACACACACACACACACACACACACACACACACACACACACACACACACACAAAGAGAGAAATCACAACAACACCTATCACTATAATGTGTGGCTTTTGGTCAAGGCATAAACTTAGGCAATACAAGACATAATGGGCACTGTATATAATCCAATATAATGCAATATAATAACCATCTGCTGCATATAATCACGCTTACCTGTAGACACACTCACAATTAAAAAAGTGTGGTGGAGATGAATTTCTAGAAAACTCTGATTTTGAATGTAAAGACAACAATTAACATCATTATATTCCTAAAGTCTCATTAAGTGAGGTACTTTACTATGCATGGAGAGACACAGAGAGGTATCGAGAGGTAGTCCACCAGGTTAACCTGCAGCTCGATTAAATATATTATTACTGATCCCTCATTATAAACTGCCTCCACAATCCAGACATAACAAGCCTACAGTGAACTCGACCCCGCTGCTAGAAGAAAAATTACAATTTGAGGAGTTTTGCAAAAAAAAAAAAAATATATATATATATATGTATGTGATTGAGAATTCTGTGCCTATAGCGTGTTGAGCTTGATCTTGCAGCTAAGGGCCTCTGAGCACCCGTGCTAATAAAACACAGTGTTTGCATTGGCAAGGTGCTTTCATCTCTTCTAATGCAAGTCTGTTCATCTTCTAAATCAAATATTATTGCCTGCCCAGAGCCATGGATCCACACGAAAATTATGGAGGTATTAACCAACAGAAGAATCCATGTTTTTTTTTGTTTTTGATTTTTTCAAACAGGTAAACATTATCCACAGGAAGAAAAAAAAGAAAAGAAAAGAAAAATCACACAGTAATAGCAAGTCTTTGTGATTTGATCAACATTATTTTATTGTCCCAGAATATCGAGACTTATCCAGCATTAATTTTATAAATATAGCAAAAATACAGTAATTATATATTATATATATATATATATATATATATATATATATATATATATATATATATATATATATATATATATATATATATATATATATATATATAAAAAGCCAAAAATATGTATCAATGCAACTTTCATGAAGTAAACTTTCACTAAAGCCTTCCTTCCGCCAGAAAAAAAGTCCCTGACCGTGAACAGCAAAAGAAGTTACATTATTACGCCATTAGATGGCAGCAAAGACTGTCTTTATAAGTCTGTCAGTCAGTAGCGAAGACTTTTACATTGAAAAGACTGAATTATTATGAACACGGAACAAGACGCAACTGACAAATGCTTTGACTAGTGCTGTCAGTCAGGAAAAAAACCCTTAACTGTTATATAAATATAATATAATATATATATATATATATATATATATATATATATATATATATATATATATATATATATATATATATATACTTTTTGTTTGTATACTTTTCACCTTAATTGTCTGCTCAAGCTTAAAATACCTCAACATTTCTTTTGTAATTTGCATTTCCTTATTAAATATGGTACCCTAATCACGAAGGTACCCCATCCCTCTGTAAACTATATGCACATCAATAGAACACATCAGTCCAGGTTTGCGCCACCATCTGTCTCATCAGTAAGTGGTAGTTTGTTCAATTCTTAATTGAGGGATTTGTCCAGGCATCTGCATATCCCCTGAAAAAAACAGTCATGGCCAAATCACCCACATTTCTGCTCACTGGTTGCCCATAAACAAGTTAAAAAAAAAAAAAAAAAAAAAAAGCAGATAATCACCACTTTACTTTGACTGGGTGCTTTTGTCTCTTTTTTCTTTTTCTTTTTTAACCTTTTTCAACCTTCCTCACTATTTTGTTAAGCTAGCCATTATTCCATCTCTAAAATGGCATTAAGCGACAGTGCTCTTTGCTGTCAATGGTACATCAACAGCAATGGTCATGAATAAAGCAGATGGTTTAGTGAGCTATGTCAGGAGAGTGTTAGCATTAGATAGGCGTGAATGTAATCATCTTTGTGATGGGTGACAGCAATTATAGTGCAGGGAAAGAGCATTGTCAGAGGGGCTATTTGTTCAACTCTTTTTACTTTCCTCTTCTCTCCTTGTCTCTTTCAGAGTCCGGACTTCAACTGGGATCCATTGCCTCTGAAGACTGCAGTGCAGCTATTGAGATGTTAACTGAAAGGCTCTCTCAACAAATTAGCAATATGCTATCAGCTACTGAAATTAATTCCCTGCTGTAAAATCCATCCATGGTATGGATGCTAGTGTAATACAGGGTAACTATGTTTTGAAACATGGTAGCTGGTTTCTAGCTGTTCCAGTCTGGTTATTAACTAGTTGACCATAAACCAGCTTGAACAGCTTGCAAAGCTAAAGACTACCTAGAGCAGATAGAAACCAGCTACTATGTTCTAAAACACAGTTACCAGCTTAAACTGGATTCACAGTTACCAGCTTAAACTGGATTCACAGTTACCAGCTTAAACTGGATTCACAGTTACCAGCTTAAACTGGATTTCCAGCAATGTTTGCTTGGAGGCATGCTCAAAAAAATCTATAATACATTTATCTAATCTACATTTTCTGTTTGGATGCTAGGTGGTTGCTAGATTGGGCGCTTGCTAAAGTGTTCTGTTTTAATGAAAACAGTATACAGAAGCACTGTCATAGTTGGTTGGTAGGGCATTGCTAAGTAGTTGCTAAGGTGTTCTGGGTGGTTGCCAGGGCATTGCTAGATTGTTCTGTCCTAATGAATGCACTATGCAGTAATTGGTTGCAAGATGGTTTGTTCTGGTTGGTTACTAGGACATTGCCAGGTGGTTGCTAGATGGCTCTGGGTGGCTTCTAGGGGGTTCTTTGTGATTGCTAGGGCATTGCTAGAGTGTTCCGTCTTAATGAAAACAGTATACAAAGGCACTATGCGGTAGTTTGTTGCTAGAGTGTACGGGATGGTTATTATGGCATTGCTAAAGAGTTCTTTCTTAATGAAAACAGTATACAGAGGCACTATGCGGTAGTTGGTTGCTAGGGACGTGCTATGTAATTGCTAGGGTGTTCTGGGTGGTTACTAGGGCATTACTAGACTGTTCTGGGTGGTTGTTAGGGCATTGATAGGTGGTTAATAGGATGTTCTGATTGATTGCATTTGGCACTATAGAGTGGTTTGCAATGAAACAACACTGCATTCATTGTAACCACTGTAGCCACTTGATTTTTGTAGACTAAATCATTTATCTATTATGAAGAAAATTGGTCTTTTTCTTAGACTTAGAATTGGTTAATGCTGGTTAGTGCTGGTTTAGCTGTCTTTCTGGTGAAGCTGGTTGGTCTTAGTACTGGTTAAGCTTTGTGGAAACAGCAGCAGCAGGGCAGAGTCTGTGACTTCCCTTTAAGAAATGAGCAAATATTTGCTCTGAGGACCCAAGCAAAGCTCCATTCAGGACGAGGGCCAATACTCTGGAAGCAGTAGATGTGTGTTTGATTATGTTCCAATAAATTTGCAACCCCATAAGAGTTGAATCGACCACTGCACAGTGCCTCTGTGTACTGTTTTCATTAAGATATATGGAAAAACACACATTCAAGGATCACAGCGCACAGCGATAATTGTCCTTCCTCTACGACTAGCGCAAGACGGCCGTTAATGGCATTTGCTGAGCAGGAACATTGCCTACAGCAGTCTAATAAACACCATCTAAAACAACTTCATCCCGCACTGACAAGAGGAAATCTGCTTTTGGCAGAGCGGCGTCCATACTATTAACTTGACTCTGCTTTTTCAACAAGTCCCTCCATTAGCCTAAAACCATCATGCTGTCAACATAATACCTCTCGTTTCTGACTAACCACATGAAATAATAATGAGGGAAGTGGAGAGAGAGATTAAGATTCTGATGAGCTTCCTGTGGATGGAGACACTCTAATGGCAATGTACAACTATGTGCTAAAAGAGTTCCCGTCCATCATGGCATGCCTGAACATGGGGGCGAAAGTAAAGCGATCGGTTAATGACCTGATCCAGAGAAGTTTGCAACAATGGTCTGGCCAACAACGAAAACAACCCGCTTATAATGCAAATGCAAACTGGGGATCAATGCCCCTCGCCCACTGAATCTGGTCCCTAGTGCTGTTAACAAGCAAGAAGTAATTGATTAAGACAGCCGGCGCACGCAGAGTAATGAAGCACACAAACACACGCCGACGTGACTACGTGCTCAGAAGTGAACAGTAAGTATACTGAAAGTGTGCGGCTCAGTCAAGGGCAGTGCCTTTATTAGGGAAGTCTTCATTACACCGCAGGCAGGCAAAGAAATCAGAGTATCTTTTTTTTTTTCTCATCCGGCTCCTTGTAGAGGGCCTCTGGCGGTGCATGCAGGCTAATTGACCCATCCATGGCCCAGGCTTTCAGGAGCGGACGGGCACAGAGCCTGGAGTGCTGAAATAATTGACTTGATGAAATGAAGAGCAGAAACTCTCAGAGGATGGCTGCCTCAATCATGAACAACCTCTGTCTCTCTCTCCACCTTTTTTAGTCTGTTGCACTCAGGGAGAACTCCCTTAACAGTTGGATCACTTTTTTGCCACAACAAACTGTTTATTATTCACTGAATGACCACAATCCCGTTTAAAGGGTTGGTTGATTATGATTTTACTTTTTTAACTTTAGTTAGTGTGTAATGTTGCTGTTAGAGCATAAACAACATCTGCAAAGTTACAACACTCAAAGTTCAATGCAAAGGGAGATATTTTCTTTAAAAGAATTCTCTGTTTAAGGACTACAAAAAATGGCTGGTAGGGACTACAACGAGCTTCTTCCCAGGTTAGAGACATCACTGACCCTAAAATTTACATAAACCCCCCTAGAACAAACAACAAAGGGGGTGAGGCCATGTTGGGCTGCTCTAGAGAAGAGGAAGAGTTGTTGTAGTAGAGTGTTGTTGCCATGCCGTCATTTTACGCGGACTGCTTCACATACGAGGATCAATTCAACTGGATTTGCACAAAAGATTAACATGACGGCACATGCTAGTCGATGAGTTGAATCAACTCAACAGCAACTACATAAATTTATCCACTAACCATTTAGAAACATCCAGATGCAATCTAAAAGTTATAACTTCTTCTGGAGTCTCCCCATCAGTGTCCGACTCTGGTTTGAACAATGTAAGGCTAAACACCGTTACTGACAATCAATGACAGTCATTTTGGCTGCGTGAGATTCTCCAGCTTTGTAGTTGTTGAGCAACCAAAGAGGGAGCTGTTAAAGCTTCGCCTTTTTCTGGAAAGCTGCTGGGAGCAGCAGCTCATTTGCATTTAAAGGGACACACACAAAAATGTCATGTTTTTGCTCACACCCAAATAGGGGCAAGTTTGACAAGCTATAATAAATGATCTGTGGGGTATTTTGAGCTGAATAATTCACAGACACATTCTGGGGACACCAGAGACTTGTATTACATCTTGTAAAAGGGGCATTATAGGTCCCCTTTAAGCAGCCTCTAAATGTACGGAAATAGTGCTGTGTCATATTTCAGTGAAGTCATTGTTATTCTTTTCAGCTATTTGCTTCTCTACTTCAGCAACATGGGAAAAGAAATCATATTTTACTTGAATTGAATGTGTTTGCAGTCTATTTTGCATGTAATGCTGTAAACAGACAAAATAATACCAATAATCTTTCTAGTGAGTTGTCCTCATAGCTGCATGCAAAAACAATCAGACAGTAAAACCAGTGTTGGCCCAATTCATGAACAACTGACTCTTATAAAATGTTTATTTTTAGCGAACTAAAAACATACAGCATGATAGTGTAGTCACTACACAAACTAACTCTTAGTTATTAGTAGATAGTAAATCAAAACACAACGTGAACAGTAAAGGCTGATTCATAAACAAATGATTATTTAATGAACTGAAAGAGTGGGAATCAGTGTAGTTGGGGTAACAAACAACTGAATCTGATAAGCCAGTTTAAATCAGTCTGAAGTACTACCCCTGCTGGAAATCGGAATCAAATGAAAAGCTTGTGAAATTGAATCAAATTGAATCAAGACTCCGAAGATTGGGAATTGCACCTTGCTAATTGCGTACTCCAAGATTTTTGTCAGTTACATGACTTGCATAACTTCTTTAGTGAATCAGGCACCAAAGCGTGCATAAAAATAAACGGAAAAAACATGGAGCGCAGTTTGTTCTGAGCCTGTTCCCCCCTGACTGAAGTGAGCCAGTGCTGTCTTCTACAGTGCAGTGTACTATTCTCACATTTAATACAGAACTGTGCAGACAGACTGACTCAACAACCCACTTAAACAAATGCAAACCCTGCAGTGGACCATGGAGACCTACTTGTGTCTGACCAGACCTCTTGTAATAGACATCAGTATGCACTGAAGTGAAGGTCGAGAGTTTGAGACTGGAACAGGAATACGTGTTGCTATTATTAAGACAGGTGCTTCTTTTGAGAATATGCTGCTTATTTTCTAGGCACACAGACGTAGCCCAAGGCGTTAAGGTGAGGTGGGGATATGGCCCTTTGTCGGTGCATTGCAAGGACACTTTTCATAACCATGTGAATTTTTAACAGCATGGAAAAGTATTTGTTGCTTCCAAACATTCCAGGATGGTGACATAGTTAAACGTGGTATGCTACACGATAGGGCTTGTAACACAAAGGGTGTCTATTGGATTGAATCTCACGAAACCTGAGGTATTTATTCTAAGTAGATGCCTATATTCTTTCTGATATCAAAATAGGTCAATTAAACATTTTTTATTAAATAATTATATGATATGCCAATTAATAAAACTAATAACAAGAAGCCCCTAAATAAAAATAATACCAAGACTTTGCTGTAGCAGTGAATAGATTTTACAAATAGTGGCGGGTTGTCAGTGGAGGCAAAGAAGACAGCCAAATTTTGAGAAAAGAGCATTTTACTATTAATATAATTCACAGTTATTAATTTTATAACTTTATATTTTGGATTTTTTGGTTTGTAATTTCACCATTGTAAACCATATATTTGTATTGTCTTGTAATTTGCATATGTATATGGGTCATTAACGAATTAGGTTTTTAAAAGTGTAAAAAACATAATGGAGATATAATTAATTTTGAAGTTTTATTAAGTGTTAACAATGAGATTATGTGGTTTTTATAATTAATTAACACTGCTTTTGGTCATTTTTTTACAAGATGTAAATGTCAACAAAAAAAGTTATTTGGTTCAACCAAAATTTCGATTTTACCGAACAAAACTTTTGGTTATACCGAATGACGATTTTTTCAAACAGTGCTAACATGCTAATATCTAGCTAGCTAACAAAAGGACAATCAACCATTTTGTATTTAGTAAAAGTTTTTAAAATATTACAACTTTTTCCATGTTTTATAGCAGTTGTACCAAGTGGCCTGATGTTTCGGGACATGCGTATGAGCAAGTGAAAACATGATTTTTTCAAATAGTTAAAAGAGAGTTCATTAGTTTGCTTCATGACCATGTGGTTCTTTGTAGGTGTCTAAATGATGTCACATCCTGTCACATGATATTGACAGCATGACTTGATCCAAAATGGTCCCTTAATTATTTTGGATTCAATATAAGAGATCTAGTTGTACTACCTTATATACTTTGGATGTCATATATTTGTTTTTCTTATTATTACACTCAAAAAAATAACTTGTTGGTCTAACTTAATTCAATTATGACACCTATTTCCACACAGTTGAACTGATTTATTTGAACTTAAGCTAGGTTAATTGTACTGATGAGTAAAATTCATCCTAATTGAATGAGATCACACCAGTTTCATTTGACGTATTCTGTGTATGTTTCCTGAACATAATTCATTCTTGTTGATCCAACCAGTGCTTTTTTTTTTTGTTTTTTGTTACCATCATGGTGAAGATGTGCGCTTGTGCTTAGGTTTTGAGTAGCTGATGTACACAGACATACATGTTTCATGACCATTGAGAGGAGAAAAGCTGATGACCATATGTAGACTGTGTAAATTTTGTGCTGGCCCTCAAACTAATTTATTTATATTTCTATAAAAACTAAAATAACACTTTTTCATATGCTAAGTAACATTTATAGCATGCAAGTAATGATCAGATAAAGAACTTCTCATCACTGGCTTGAACACAGTTAATGCTCATTGAGAACAATATAAATTTGTTTTACGTAGCCACCTAGAGCCTAACCAGAAGGTCTACACTTCAGCATAATGGTAACCTCAAAAAATCGACATAACATAAACTCTTTTAAATGTCAAATATAACTGAACATCAAACTTTAAAAGGTATTTCCCTTTACTAAAAAACACATTAAACAGCACTTAAGTTCAACATTTACTGTCCCAATCTTTCCCTACGCAAAGCATGCTGGGAACTAGAAATCCACTGCCCAGGTTCAATCAATGCAACATAAATGATTCATGTAGTCCCAACGCAAATGGTTTAGGTTGACCTAACATTTTGCAAATTTAATTTCATTTAACATAATACAATTGAGTGCAAATGCCAATTAAGTAAAAAACTAAAGATTTGTGTTGGTTCAGCTTATTTTATTTAAATAAACTGAACAAGCAGCTAGAATCATTTTTTTGAGTGTATTAAGGCCATTGGACAAAAAAAAAAAAAAAAAGACGTCATTGACCCATATGTGTGTAATTTAATTTTCTTAATTTTTAATTTTTAAGTATAAAAGTGACCAAAAGAATCAATTTAAAGCAGTAAGCAGGAAAAAAATTCTCCTGGTCCTCCGACTGCTATTTAATTCCTCCTATATTTTAAACCCACCAGCTGCCACAGATTACTAAATGGCTAAATGTTGAGTTTTTCATAATTCAGAACTGATTATATTAAGAATATAAACTTGTGAAATTGACAGCTTTAGAAATAATTTATGCATGCAAGAATTTATACACAGACATTTTTTAGTGTATTATACAGTAATGAGAATCACTATTGAGAATTAATGTAATGTAAAGCATTATAAAATGCATTACAGTAAAGTTTGGCGAAAGCTGTGGTCCTACATGCAGCCTATGTTTTATTAATGCCAAATATAGTGTTTTTTTTCTTTGTCCCTTTAGGGAACAATGTGACCTGAATATGATTGTGAGATTCACCCGATCACACCTGTAACACCTGATGTGTACAGGCAATGGAGAGAGACAAAGAAAAAGACATGCAGACAGAGACATTTCATCTCCATGCACAGCTTGTGCTTCACTGAGCAGGTGGCAGGAAGTCTGAGGTACAGCGACATGGACGTGAAAGGGCGAGAAAAACACTGTAATTGCCCTAAGCACGTTAGAGCCAGTTTCTCAATAGCACTGCCAGCAACACATGCCCGAAAGGCATTATCTGGCAGGAAAGACGCAATTTCTGCCACGCTGAGCTAACCAAACAAACTTACTCAATTCAAGTAGATTACAGAATTTCTATAAGGAAACCTTGAGGGCTGTATAACAGGACAAATTGAGCAACGCAGGGCCAAATAACTATTATATGAGTCAATACGATTTCTGAGACTTATGAGTACTGTGATAACATAGGCTTGTGCAACCTTGGGCAGCAGACTCTAGAGAGCCACTCCCATGCAAAAAGAAATCAATGCAAACGCTGCCTTGGGTATTAGGGTTGGGTTAGGGCTGACATCGATGTGTGGAGGAAGAAGGGAGAAGAATGCACCTTACTAAAATTAAGGGTTGTTTTTGTTCAATGGACACACACAGAAAAGAGGAGAGGAACAGCAGTGTGCGAGAGAGTGAACGTGCTGTGAAAGAAACCACGGGGCTTCAGGACTCTCACAGGGATAAGCATCATCATACAACCAGCTTTCTTTTTCCTCTGCTCCTCCTCCTCTCTCTCTCTCTCTCTCGGTGTCGCCATGTCTCTGTTAGGTGTTTCAGATCAATGCCAGCTCTCCCAGTGCTCACTGCTACAGTGCTGTCTGTACTGAGAGATTTCAATCCCATTGATAGTGGAGGTTTGTCTCTGCACTGAGGCATGGGCCAGCATTTTAATCCAGAAGCCACTCTGCTATGCCAAAACACTCTCAAGGGAGGCATTCATTCTGCTTCTGTGTACACCGAACGCAAGTTTCTGCCCGGCTTAAGGAAGTTCTGAACCTTTGCACTCCTTACCATTCACCGTATTTGCTATTCAAATGTATTCCAGTCAAATAGCCCTGACATCAGGATTATGCCAATAGGTGTCAAAGGTAACGGAGAAGGTATACATCTACAATGACTCCAAATGATGAGAAAAGTTGCATAGGACCTTAAAGTTATATCAAAACTAACTCTATTTACTTTCTTAATAGACATTTCTGGTCTTTGTTCATGCGTCATTGTAAACTTGTAGCTCTAAATTAATTTCCTTTTCAACTTATGTCATCAAGGCCGCTGAAGTTTCAGCCAACCAGCAGCTGAGGGGAATTAACAGTGTTTTGTTCTATGGTGTTGCAAAATCATTTATTTCTATTAAGTTGACAGACAAAACATACAGTGTGAGCAGTGTAGTCCAAAAGACTAATGAAAGAATAATGACTCTTATGAATGGTACTTTTTAATTAACCCAACCATAAAGCACAACCAATGAAGTCTGATTCAAGAATAAATTACTCTTATGAAGAGTTCTTTTTAGTGATTTAAAACCATATAGTGCTGCTAGCATAGTCCAAGCATCGGTAAATTAGATAAAATGAGATAATAAGACTCATGAGTTACTGGTTTGAGAAACTGACAAATTCTTAACTGAATAAACTCACTGAATCAGTGGGAGTGTTTACCTAATCAGTACTTGATTCACTTACTAAAATGCATGTTATTATTACTTTCGAAATTAAAAAAGTTTTGCATACTTATGGTTTGTCCATAAAACAGTATGTAATTTCCATCCTAAATGGAAAACGTTTCAGCTGAATATCCTGTTTCAGTCATATTACAGAAGTAAAATAGATTGCAAATGACATTTCATATCGGCAAGCTTTATTTTAGGCATGCTGTTATTAAAAAAAAAAAAACAAAACAAAACCAAAAAAAAAAAAAAAAAAGGTATTTTAGGAGACTGACAGTTTACAAACCCAAAAGTGCAAAAGGAAGCAGCCACGGTAATTATGGACAGCATTTTAATCAGACCTTTCTGGAAGAGTTGTTTACTGGAACAAAAACAATTAGCATAGTTTGTAGCCTGGCTAAAGCTATTCTTTTGTACCACTTAAGGATTTTTTTATGTGTCTCTAAGGGGTTCTGTACTCGAACAAAAATTTAAGTTTAAATTCAACTGTAGCAAAAGGTATAAATAAATAAATCCACAGCCATAATTCAAATGAAAAATACTGCTGAGGGTAGTTGGATAAGGAAGCAACATACCAACTTCTAAAGCAAGTAAATAAATAATAAAAAAAAAAAACATCATAGAACATTACTTGAATAGTTTTGCAATTACCTATCTTCCACGTCCATTTATAGGAGTGGCCATACAGGTGACACATGGGAAATGTCATTGAAAATGAAAGGTTTTAAAAGGTAAAAATCATCTTGAATACTGAAATGTCAAGGATTGCTGAGCTTCTCTCTCACTTTTCAGTAACACATGAACAACACTCTGATCTATTGCGCACACACACACACACACACACTGTGAAAGTCACCAAGTTTCTCTGCTGAATTTATCAAATTTCTCATTCAGAGAAAACAATTTGACATAGAATTCCCTTTGCCACAACAAAACAAAAATCCAATTATCATAGCATTCGAACACAACAGCACCAAACGCAGAGACTGAAACAGTCACACAGAGGAACAAAAAAGAAAGAAGCAAATTAACTGAGCATTGTGCGTCAGCCCGAAACAGCTCCCGTGTCCCATCCCCTCCCTTCACTTTTCTTATTTTGATCTCTTCTTTGCAAAAACAGGTAGAGCTTGTTAAAGAGAATTCCATTTATCTTATCCAAATGTGGATGTTTTTATACAACTAATCTAAAAATGTAACATTGACTTCCATAGTATTTTTCCCCATACTATGGAAGTCACTGGGGCCCCATCAACTGTTTTATTTCCCATATTCTTCAAAATATATTATTTTGTGTTTAGCAGAAGAAATTGATGCAGGTGATGACAGGATTTTCATTTTTGGGTAAACTATTCCTTTAAGCACCACCATTGAAACTCGTGTTTACCATGTAAAACATACTTAATATTTGCAGTTAAATGCACCATAAAACAGAAAAAAATAACAATGTGTCCTGTTTCTATGTTGTGGGTGAGGTTCATCTTTCGAAAGCACACAGTGGATGGAATAGCTCAGCCTCTACACTGTATATGTGGAAAAAGACCCTAGTCCATAAAAATTTGAAGATCTTTCAAGAGTCAGAGTACAGCTTTTGGAATAAGTCAAAATGGCTCTAGTGATTCTCCCCTTTCCTTTTATCTGCTCTCTTCACAGCGAAGCATACCACTCTCAAGGACCAGGAGGAAATGAAAATGCATGCATATATATATATACGCATGCTGAGGAAAACAAGAGCAGAGCAAAGCAAAGAACATGGTCATAAAAAACCTGTCCATCAGTCATGGAAGGCAGGTAAGTGCACTTTGCAATAATTTCCGTAATGCTCTACATTATGAATATGGTGTGCAGGGTATCCTGTGGGAGCAGCGAAGCATAAGCTTACAGGAAGTCCCAAGAAGTCAGTCTTGGTGGTGAACTTTGCATTGCCATGCTTGTTCATCTGCCACCCTTAATGAAATGCTATTAAACCCACTGCAGGGCCATTTGGAAACAACAACAACAAAACCTCCCCGTAAGTAAAGACTTGCTGCAGGGCATCATTACTCCCCAATCTCATTTAGTACTGCAGGTAACATAGCGGATTCATTACCCTGCGTCTGTTACTCATACAAAGGATGCTACGGTCCATCTGGAACCTGACACCAAACATCTGAAAAGCACAGTGGCCAGATAACAGGGGGGAACGGGCATCCTCCCATTACCAGATCCCTACAGCGACTGTGTGAGCAGATGTTGCTGTTTATATATTCAGGTGTAGGCTCTGATTGACCGCAGTTCAGGCTAAGTTCCCCACTGTGCAGTTAGTGCTGGTATGAAAGGGTAAAAGTAGAAAGAAAGAGGGCTCAGAATTGGTTCCTGTGGTACACCCTTTGAAATGAGTTGTCATCTATGAATGAGACAGTCATGATCATGAGCTATTGGTTGATGATTTATTGTCATGCAAAGAACTGCCATTAACGATTTAATGCAGTTACTTTCACGTCATTTTCAGTATAAATACAGCACAGGACTTTATTACTACAGTATATACAATTTTAAACTTGAAAATATTATAAACATATTATATATAAACTGTTTAAAATGTTTATCTTTTCGGTCCACACTGTTGTTGTTATTTTGGAGCCCAGCTTTTATGTATATTACATTATTATAAATATTATTATTGCTGAATATAAATTATAACCAAAAATATTTGTATGTCCAAAATATTTGTCTTTATATATGATAGTTGACTTTTTCTGCTATGTCGATAGCAGAGTGACAGTTAAATTAGCCCCTTTCACACAGTAATACCGATAAATTACCTTAAAATTACCAGAATGACTTTTCTGGTAAATACACAAATGTGCTGCTCACACGATCTCTTAACGGTAATTTACCGGTAATTTACCAGTAAAGACTGTATGTGTGAAAGGGGCTATTGATACACCAGACAAATGACTATCTTTATAAGTGAATCATTCTTCAATCAAACAAACTGATTTGTTCAGAAATGTTGATTCATTCAAGAACAAAACAAAAGACCGTCTTTATGAGTGAATCATTCAGTCAACTAAATCAATTCATTACAAATGATTCATTCAGCAAAGTTACTGCTGTGTTCTGCTTTGACTCAGGGGCTGTTTACAGGACACTGTTCTCAACTAAAAATGGAAACCTTTTATGTGTTTTAGCCATTCAATTACACGACAACTGCATTTTGGTGGTCTGAAAACTGGTATGCGTAATACAGCGTTTTTACTCGTTTACGCGGATCCATGTGAATGGGGACAGTTTTGATAACGCTGTCGTCTGTAAAAAGAAAACTTTTCAGTTTTTAGTACATTGTTATTGTGTAAACGTACCCATAGATTAGGATTATTTAGGTGGCGCAAAAATAGTAAAAGTAACGGGCAACGCTGTATCTAAAACACAACATTAACTTCTTGTTTATCGAACTGTTGTATAAAATCAATGTCACACTCACATTCTGAATATCCGAGACAATACTTAAAAAAAAAAAAAAAAAAAAAAAACTGGTAAACTATGTATTTACATAGACATTAGAGTTAGGAGATCACACCATAGTACACACAGAACACATTTTTGCATTCCCCTGCACTGCTTTTTCATTGTTTTTCTATGTAAATGTGCACTAGACTTTTGCGCTCATGATTTTTGCAGTCTCAAACAAAAACAAGTCATTTTATTTCAATTGCCCTGTCTTGTGTCTATAGGTACATTTGTGTTTATAATTGCACATTTTGTGTGAATGGCCCCTAATGTAACACATTAGATGCGTCCCAATTTGCATACTTGTTTTTTTATGCACTACTCTGTGGCATTTTTAGTATAAATAGTGTGCATAGTGTGTTCACATTGAAAATTCCATAATGAAAAAGAGCACTTACACGGATGATGCATGTAAAGAGAAAAAATGTTGTGTGGAATGGAATGTTGGACACTTTATGCAGTCAACTGTCACAGCTTTCCTTATATAGTGGGTTGGGGGGAGGTGCTGTAAGACTGATGTTGGATAGCGAAACAACCTGTAAGATCCGATGATGGATAGTGAAACAACCTTATAAAATTCACACACTAGACGGTTGAGTACATAGTGCATTGTATACTGTAAGTGCATATGTAGTATAATATGTCATTGGTATACAACTATTAGCTCAAATACATGTACTTCTCACTCAGCTCACTAAAGCTGAAAAATGGAATAGGAAAACCCATGTTTCTACTTAATAGGTCTTTGCGCTATACTGTGCCAAGTGCACGCATGCCTCTATTACAGTCAATGTTCTGTACCGCCAGGTCTTGACACAGCAGAAATCCTTCTCACTTTTGGCAGATTTCAGATTTCCAAAGCTTTATGGAGAGTAGCAGGGTGAGAAAAAAAAAAAAAAAAAAAAAAAAAAAAAAAATCACACCGTATCCAAGCAAAATCCTATTATTAACTGTAAGTATCTAGTGCCAAAGGCCTCTTTTTTGTCCAGCTCCCAACCATAACCAGCAGCGGGAGAGGTGAAGGATGATTCCTCTCTCACTCATCTGTGTGTTTGTTTTACTGAAGTTTCAAGGTCTTCTCAGCAGAGATTGTTTTTCCTCTCTGTTCTCCCGTCTCATGCTGGTGAAAGGCCAGCAGTGTGCCTGGAATGGACAACACCCCACCACCCCCCTGCGTGATACCCGCAAAAGAAATGTTCCCATGAGAAAAACATGAATACACTCGGAGGTTTCCATTCTGCTGCTCTGTTGCCCATTAGTTGAACTGGGAGGAAGTCATGTCTGGAAGCAGACGGGAAGTGAGGATGGGCATGAGTGACAGTGTGAAGTTGTTTTAATGGCTAGGGACCATTTAGCAACACAGACTTGGAGAACCGACTGACATGCCTCGTGCTCCTACACATTATAACCGTTTCACACCTGTGGGAGTGTAAGCCTTTTAGTGAGAGCGTGTGTGAGAGAAGAAGTGTGAGACATGCACCATTAGCACTGTGTGTGTCAGTCACGTTGGCCGAATATCTTGCTGGCGCATCCAGGCCAAAAATTCCTTTATTTGGCTTTAGATCACTAGTGATGTGTGCAATTTATAGGATTAAAGGATTAATGTTAAATGAAATCTGTCATCAATTCATGGCCGTCATGTCGTTCCAAACCCGTATGTCTGGGTTTCATCCGAAGAACACACACAAGGAGATGTTTTGAATATACAGTGTGACCGATCACTCTTTTTATGCAGTTATAATGGTGACTGGAAATTTAAAAACTTCAAAAAGGATGCAAAAGCTTTGATAATGCACAATTCTATTTGAATGGTTTCAGGGCTGGACTGGGACAAAAAAATGGCCCTGGCATTTTTGCTCAGACCGGCCCACCACAATCGGTCGGACACCACCCACCAGAGTATTACAATTATTTGGTAGAGTTATTAAAAGTACACTTAGAGTAGGATTTCTAGATGGACAATGTGCTCCATGATATAAAAGCTAACCCTTAGAACGTGGATGTAGAATACTGATAGTTCTATAAAGAATTTAAAAACATTTTTTTTTTCAATGAAACAGACAGCAGAAAAACTATAATTTACAATTACAAATATACTTTGTTTTAAACAGCACAAACCCCTGTTTAAGAATCAAACATAAAATGATAAGAATAAAATGATAAGAATGCTATTCACTTGCCATAAACAACCATGTGTTCACACCAGAGTAATAGGGTACAAGAGCTACAAAACATAACTTTTTATAGCCGAAAAGTGAGATCTAGTAGACCATCATCACGACTAACAGCTATAAATAGACACCTATAGTCTCGTTGTGAAATAAACACATCATCAGTAATATTACATTATAATAATAACCTGAATTTTTTTTTTTTTTTTTTTTTTGAAAACTCAAATTGCATCATTTCAGGTTTTTCTATGAGAAGGGCCGTTACTGCATAAGTGAACTCTGATAGCTACAAGGGCACTGCTAACTACAAAAAAACAGTGCAAAACAACTTTTGCTGTGCTATTTGACTTTAGCACAGAGTGCTAAAGCTGAGTGACCAGTGCAGTATAGGTGACAGTCTGACTTTATAATAACGACGACGATTATGTTGTCTTATAATATTCATTAATTTAAGCATCGTCGTCGTCGTCGTCGCATCATGAGTCCATCGCTGTTAATCATGTAACTACCCTGCTTACCGCTTCTATTATACTCTCCTGCTTACTCTGTCCCTCATTGGCTTCACTGTCAGACACCTGCTGCTCCTTTGCCTTACAGGTGTCTCCATGTTCTTCTATGTTCACCTGTTTTTGCACGTCAGGTACTGTAAGTTTGGAAACTGAAGCTATTGTAACCGCACTAAACATGCCTGTAATTTTTGCACGTTGAGGCATCAACCTCTACATTTTTTTGATTTTTTTTTTTTTTTTGCCCGCAACTTCTCCGCACCCCCCTTGCACTTGCACTTTTGTTTCTCCATCCTCCTAATCCACGGATGTTCTGGCGTAACAGAGGGGACGGGGTGGAATCTGTTAAGAGATGTGTCAGTATGGAAAATGAACCAATGGGCCGCTGTCCCTGCTTTATGGGCCGGTCGTTGGCCAATTTTATGTTTATTAAAAAAAATCAAGTGCGTCCTCAAGTGCGTCGGCCCACCGGGCATTTGCCCGGTATGCCAGATTACCAGTCCAGGCCTGAATGGTTTACATTGTTCTAAATCTTCTGAATATTTGTGTGATAAACGGAGTAAATTTTAAGTTGTTATTCACTGATAATCTTGCCCTCAAATGGGTTAATATCCATTGTGACCAGAGAATTAGCAAAATCAATCCAGCATGATAAATAGATAAATGATTCACTGAAAAGATTTGACCTAAAAGAACAATTCATTCACAAATCAGATATTGTTATTAGCATATTACTAGGATAATGGTTGTTTATTAGTATTTATAAAGCACAAAATGTAAAGCCTTATTCTGCATGACCATATTCTTCTTCCCTAATTCTACCCAATTCTTACCCTATACCTACACTTAACAACTACCTTACTAACTATTAATTAGCAGTAAATAAGAGGCAGAAGTCATAGTTAATAGTAAGTTAATAGAAAAAATTGGACCCTAAAGTGTTACAGGAGATCTTTAGCAGTTATCATTAACTAAATCATTAAAAAAGCTTTTCATTAATTGAGACAAACTTGATTAATTGAGAAATCTGAAAAAATATAAACTACTAAATTACTACCGCTAAAGTACTAAATGACTAAAGTAAAATGACAAACTAAAACAGAAACAAAAGTAAATTAAAACTAAATCGAAATATAAAAAACTCCAAAAACTAATAAAAATTACACAAGAACATAAGAAAAATACAAAAAACTTAAAGTTAAAAATGAATATATAAAAATAAAAGCTAATTACTAATAAGTACTATAAAAGTATATAAATATTACTAAAATAAATATTTAGTGAATAACTACCATTTTGTAGCTTGACTTCATATTGTTTATATTGAAAAGAGCGATCATGGTATTCAAAAATTCACCTTGCCTTTTGTGTTCCAAAGAAGAAAGAAAATCGTAATCAGTTTAAAATGACATGAGGTTCAGTAAATGAAAACTTAACTTTCTTTTTGGGTTAACCATCTTTTCAAATCTGTGAGATCTTTTATATTTTTCACATGGGAACTGCAGTCAAAATCCCTGCTGACAGAAACCCCGTGGGGTGAGGGTGGTGATGAAACTTTCCTGAGGCTGTGCAGAAGACTCACATGAAGTTATGGTGAATGTGCAACTTCTGCGGCCCAAGCCACCTGCCAACTTCAAAAGCTCCAAATCCACCCACGATGCTAAAGACATGCAAATGGTGCAATGTTCGCCTAATCTCATTTAGAGAGAAAAGGGTCTCTCTGAGGCCTAGGGGCAATTAGGCACAACACAGAAAAAATGACAGCAGATGGTCTTGGGTTTACACCAGAGCCTTACCTGGCTGCCTTTTCCTCCGTTACACACTTCACAACATTAATTATGAGCTAACTCTACTGCCATGGAGATGCCCAAAACGCTTCTTTGCCAAATACAACTTTCGAAAAGTTGAGTGCGGACTCCTGCATTCTAATAAGAATATCCCATTACAGATGCATTCAGTTCTTCTTAATAATGGTTCGGTACAAGTAACACCGAGTTAATTGAAGCCTGTGGACATCTTCTTTCTTGCTTGAGCACGGTAACAGGCAGAGTTAATGAGGATGACCCCCTCCAGAGTAAGTCTGCTGTGGGCTTAGTTGGCTCCAGAATCTGCTGTGCCGATTAAGTGCTTGGTCTTTTGCTATCAGACCTCCTTTTGTGTTGTTCACTCACAGCACAGCCCTAATCCTGACTAAAAGCCGCAATTCTGCAGTAATCCAAGCCAGGGTGTGAAGATGTGACAGAGGAAGCCATTGATCTTTGAGTTTACCCAGGGAGTTGGACTAGTGGCTTGCATTAAACCTTCCCTCCATTCACGGATGGCTGGTATTGTTGGTACAGGGTGCTGCATTTATTACTATTAATGTGAAGTATTTGGTGATCTCATCACGTTTGGCTGTGTGTGTATGTGTGTTGACTTGCAAAGAGACTGAGGACGGAAAAAGAAACTCAAGCAAGCAGGTGGGGTCATACACAGAGATAAGGGTGTAATTGGTATGTGCTGCAAAGTGGCACCACTGCCTGGACATTTGCTCACACATTTATCAGCTAAATGGGGACTTAAATAAAGCTGATCATCCTGTAATTAATACAGACTAACCATAACCCTGTAGTTCTAAAATAAATAGTGACGCACAATATATATTGGTACTACTGTATATAGGATGATATTAGAGATTTTTTGGATAACTGATATCAATCATTTATTGATAATGTTAAATTTACTATTTAACAAATTTTCAATAAATTTGTATTTTTCACACTGAACATCATAATGGTGATATCTAAATTCTCATTGAATTTAAAATGGTTGCTTTTTTATTATTTTAATTTATTTAGACAAAAATTTAAGGATTTTAGTATTATGCAATTATTGGTTATTGACCATAACATGAAATTTATTTTCAGCTTATCTGCCAAAATTTAGTATCTTCAGCATTAGCCAGAATTTTACTATTGTGCATCGCTAAACAATAAACCTTTTTTGAAACTTACCTACAACAATTATAATTTAAAGGACACACAATACATTTGCTGTTCTAGCATGACAAACGGTGATCCTCTATATTACAGACCTTTTAGGAACTCAGAGTATGTCTAGCTTTGACTTGTATGTCTAGCATTGACCCCTGAGAGTCTATAGTTAAAGATTTCAACACAACAAAAAGGACAATGGGAATGAAGGGTATGAAAAACAGAATTCAGGGGTTGCATTTATCCCCTTGTTTTTCACATTTGATTCTGTCATTGTAGCTAGCAGCAGATAAAAATCCTCCACCTTTTATTGTGGTAAGGTTTAGAAATGAATAACCACACACATGTATATTATTTAAACATATATATATATATATATATATATATATATATATATATATATATATATATATATATATATATATATATATATATATATATATATATATATGATTTATGCCCAACAGGTGAGAGGGAAGAGAACATCCCAACCCCCTGCTAAAGTTCTTCAGGCCCCGACTTGGCCCACCTTGAGAACCCACAGATCAAAGGTCGAGGGGTTGGATAAACAGCCCTAGCAGCAGGAGTCATGGGTTAGGCCAGCAGTTGATAGCCGATACTTTTTTTTTTTTGCCTCACTGCTCAGAGCCACAGCAGGGTCATCCGGAGCCCTTCAAGCCCAGCTGCTTTAGTCATCATTATTGTTTGCTAGCTTCTATTCTTTTCGAGTTGAGGAATCTTCAGGATTGATTTACTGTGTTGTTCTGTACATGCCCACAATTTCTGGAGCATTGTTACCCCAACAACCTGAGGGGTTGGCTATTTTTATTTTCAAGGCAAAAATCCAGAGACCTGATCACTTTGTCCAGGCCAGAGTTATTACTTTTTTTTTTTGTTGTTGTTGTTTTTTGAGAGTAATAAAAGTGAAGGACATATTCATTTTACCCACTCAAAAAAGCAAAAAAACCCCCAAAAATCATTGCAAATAAAAATGTTAATAAAGTACAAAATAAAATGTCATATAAAAATCACATAACACAATGCATTGAGACTGATCCGCTGGATACTGTTGCTAAGATATCATGATACTGCTCTGTTGCCATACACTGCCAGATAATAAAATCTTGGCTTCTTACTACAGGATAACAGCAGATAATGGTTCTACATGGTATCCGGAACCCAACAGCAGCTGGTCCGATAAAATTGCCGGTTCCCTCAATCACACTAATACTGTTAGAGTCTAAGTGGAGTAGTGTGTGTGTGTGTGTGTTTGTGTTTTAGCTTAAAGTCTTAAAGGAAAGGATGAGCACAACAGCATATTCCCATTTACACATTCCATTAGCCTACCAAGCCATCACTCACAGTACTACACCTGAGTACTGAAAAATGGCCCATTTCATGCCCTCAAAAGAGGTCATGATGCTTTGTTCCAGCATGGATCCCACCTCTCTGCTGCTGAGATTACTACTTGACAAAAAAAGAGCTATTTTTATGGACACACACATATACATTGTCTGATTATCATAAAATCTCCAACAAAGCAGGGTGTCAGCCCTGTGGGACAGACCTCTATGTTGGCTGGTTGACTTAAAAAGTATCCAACCAAGATAGATTTGGGCTGGGGAGGACGGAAGCGTCAAATTCCTGGCTTCTAAATACAGCGTGCGTAAAATGCTCTCTAATTAAGATCTAAGAGAGATTACTGAATTAATTCCAAAGGGAAAGCCCCGTCGTGTGAGAATTAAGATACACCCCTCCTTCTAATTTTGGGTTCTGGAGGCAACTTCAATAATGTGTAACGGGAGGTGAATGAGTCAAGTAGTCATTAGTAAGTGAGGCTTGCTAAAAATTAGGAGAAGTCCAATATCAGACCCTTACTGAAATGTCACAATACTCATTAACTGACTAATCTTAGTCACTGGCTAAGGGGGAAATTTATCAACTCTTAAAATACAGTACAGTCGTCTTGTCTTGTGAGTGGACCACCTACTGGTTTCTTCCACTTCCTCAGCCTGGTGGCTCACTCCATAGGCACACCCTGCCAAGTTGGGCTCCTGTGGAGCATTTTTTAAGGAAAAGAGGAGCTGTGTCTGCTCGCTCTAAGCTTATCAGAGGGCATTTGAGGGTGCTTTCACTCTGGCAGTTTAGTTCGAAACTGGGCACAGTTTGCATAAAAAATTGGTAATGTGAAAGCTGTAATGCGGACACAGTAGCGCACCAGGATACTGAACCCAAGACTGCCTGTAGGAGGTGGTCTGAGTTTGGTTGCAATGGAACCGTGGTGCTATTCGCGTGAATGTTAAAGCAGTTTGGACTTGGGTGCATGCTTGTTCAGGAAGGAAATTAACATGCGTATGCATTTTAGCCGATGACGAGTTCATTAGTTCAGCGAAACACATGTAGGAGATGACAATGGTGATGATTTACTTAGGATACAGGAATCTGTTGCAAGTGTCTCACTGTAACACAGATGTTTGCTTTTTTTAAGTAAAGGAGGGACAAGTGAAAATGTATTTTTGTGGTAGTAAACATCATGCCACTGGTGCTGTCGATTGATCTTAACTTGTAATGAACCCGGATTACTTTAATCTAAATTGACTGTAGTAAATGATGAAAGTGACTCCTGCTTCTGAAATACAAAAGAACGGACAAAAACGCCCTTCCCAACAGAGGCCAAAGTCTATGATTTTGTCTGTTTGCAAGCGAGAGAAAGTGAAAGAGAGTGTGGTGGTGTGTTTGACCTCCCTATGGACCAGGCTTCTGTAACAGAACCTGCGTTGATCTCAAAGCTCTCTTAAAGAGCAAGTGTTTGTCATTAGAAGGAACTCTGTTCCTGTTAGTCCTCAAAGATCACATCAAAACCCCCATTCACCTCGAAATACCCCTATCCCTCAGCATGAGGACCAAATGCTGATAACCAAGAAAGGATTAAAACCAGGCTGACAGAAACAATCCTCAGTCTTCTCAGGCTTACTGACCCGGGGAAGGTCATCGTTAAAAATCAACCACAAAAGACGAAACACAGAGGCCGGTTGAAAAGAAGTTCTGCTATAAGATCACCGTTTATCTTTTTAGTGCAGGATTATGACTCATATTAACAACAGCAAGCAGCTTGAATATCGACAGATAACATTAACAGTTTATATAGCAATCAATATTAAATTTTACAAACAATAAATTGACATATTTCACTGGCAGCCGTGCTGTCAGTGTTTTAAAATAGTCAAAATTGTATTGGTTGCTCCCAATTTTAAATTGATTGACAGATGGATAAAGAAAAGCAAATGGATTAAAAAAAGAAATTGGCCAATGCTATGTAAAACCAACTTTTTTTAAATAAACACTTTCTGTTTTTTATGTTGTTAGCTGATTCATTATATGTTGCAAACCCTTTAACATTAATTAAATACAGTTATATATAAGTATTTTCATTTGTCATTTTGAAGTGATTTACCAGTAATAATTTATTATTAAGCTTTTAAGATTATATTTAACTACATTTTATACATTCATTAAACAAACATGTCTGTTTAATGATATTTATCAATTTGAAAAGTGATTTATTAAATTTACTTTTTTTTGAATTCATAAAATAATAACTGACTTATTTTGTTTTTAAGTGGAACTCTAGTCTTCCATATAAGAACTCTAATGATTTATTGTTTTTTTTTGTATATATATATATATATATATATATATATATATATATATATATATATATATATATATATATATATATATATATATATATATATATATATATATATATATATATATATATATATATATATATATATAGCAAAAGGAGCACACAAGCCATGCAGGATTTTGTGAATGAGTGAAATTCCACAGGTCTTGCTTTTTCAGCGACCAATGAATGGAGTTAATGCAGAGACTCATCTGTGCTAAATGTGAGTCACCAACACAGAATCAAAACAAAGTTGTATCATTAGCAATAATAGAATGTGCAGGAAATGAAAATGACCAAACAATCTGCCAGCACATTCTAAGATGAGTCACTGTATCTGAAAAGGTCATGCATGATAGAAAAACTGAGCTGGCAAGGGACTGCAAGACACTTGAAGTGTGCCTGAGGGTGAAAGATTGAAATATTGGAGAACTCTGACCCACAGAGGGCATCACAGAATGTGAACTCTAGACATGGATTGACAGAGGAACCTTTGAGATGCATGAAAGGCCCATTGAGGGCTGTCAGAGTTTAGTTTAGATGGGAATGATGGCAACAAGGGAGAGGGCTGGTGTTGTGGCTCATATCAGCGTGTTTCACCGTTTCACCAAACAGGGGCTGCCAGCCTTGGCAGCAGGCCGCCGGGGGCTGAAAGAAGGGGGGCAGGTATATGTGACGGTGGCCACAGAGGGCCCTGTGTTGGGCTCACTATCAGCAAGGGAGTGCTCGGAAAGATAGGTGAGTCAAGGGCCGAGGTCACCCTGTCTCTGGGAGTCTCAGATAAAGCCCTGGGGGAGATGTTATAGGGGGGGGCTCTGGAAGAGGTTAGCAGGCTCTTTCCAAGCAGTTTGCAGCCCACACGAGCCTGTCGATGCCTTATCAGGCCCGCCGTTCCGGAATCATCCATCCACTCACACCAGCTTAGATAAAGCCAAGTCGGAGCTGTATGGGACACCGCAGGCCCGTGACAACAAATGGACCAGGGGACGGCAGCAATGCTGAGAGAGGTGCAAGGAATGGAGGACAGAAAATAGCCACTGTACTTAAGCCAGACGAGATTACATCTATAAAACTCTCCTGTTCTATCAACCAAAAACTCCTTAATCAAGCCTTCTTAAGCCTTAAACTTCAATCAAACCTTCTAAGTTATCGTAGTTAGTTAACTAATCACCTACAAAATAGTTAAGTGTAGCCAGACTTTCTGTTAGCATTCATTCTGGCCAAAAAACAGTTAACCAGGTTTTGGTGGGCTTATCTTAAATAGATACATTTATACAAAGCAGCTTACATTTTTTTTCTCTCGCTCTCTTATTTCCTTCAAAGAATGTTTGAATCAGTCAGACACATCTAGACATGATGGCTTTAACCACTGTCTTACTTACACAAGTGCTTTTTTTTTTAAGATGGCATGTAAAGTTAAAAATTCTTATGTCCTATTTAGTCAATTTATTCATTCAGGCATTTTGAAAATATGTAGTTTTGCACATCCCTAAATCAAACCCATAGCCTTGGCATTGCTACAAGCATGATTTATTTTTGCTACAAGACTTTCAAAGTCAGGAATGTTTAGTTTGTCCTCAAAAACTCATTGTATCAACCTGTTACCTCATAAACACAACTATGTTTCCAGGCAAACGGGTCCCTCCCTATACTCTTGGAAGTTGCATAGCACCAGCCAACCAGATTTAAACTGGCGATTTCAGTCATTTTTCTGTGCAATATGCATTAGATTGTAAACCGGAAAACTTTGTCATTTGGGGAACACGTTCTGTCAAAATTGAGAGTATTAAACACCATTAATATCGAGCAGACATCTCATCCAGGACAGCACCGAGAGAAAGTACTATGTGGAAGAACTTTGATGTTAAGATAAATTAATTACTTTGTTCAGAGGAGGACTTTGCATGTGTGTGTGTGCGCGTGTATAAAGAATGTGAGTTAATGGCAAGTTAGTTTATCTTCTTCCCACTCTGAAATTACTCTTGGGCTGTGCAGAGGTGGATCTTCATATAATTAAAATATGCTAATGCCGTCCATACATTTATGTCTAACAAGTTTCAGTCAATTAAAGGAGCGAACAGCAGACCACGGTGATAACTCACAACCAATCACGAAGAGGTGATGATGTAAACAAATAAGGGCCATTTAGTTTCATGAAAGTTCTATGAGGTTCTAGTTCACTAGTTCTACTCAGGTCCTGAAGCTGTACAAGAAAATGGAGGAAGTAATTTCCAAAGCTACACGAGCATTTGATTGTGTTTGTCCAAACACTCATTATTTTCACACTTCGTTTTCCCCTCCCTTATCTATAAGACATTCACTCAAACTCCTCCAGAATAACACTCATCACTGCATTAGTCACACAAACACAGTCTTTTGCCTGGAGACCCGATTCACTGTCTAGGCCAAAGCCATTTGTGTGTCGTTATAATCAATCATTTGACTGTGAGGGGACGGTTCTAATGGAAAAGACACAATCAAGCAAACAAACAGAGTAAGAATCAAGCACAAATCTCAGTATCCTATTATGTATAGAACCACCGTGTAAGAGAATCTCACAAAAGCTTAATGTTTGTTAGTGATTAACATTTGACATTTGAGACCGGCATTTCTGCGAGAAAACACAAAGCCGATCTCATAGGTCTGGAACCCGTTAAGCTTGTGTGGTTTAGTAGCTAATCCAGCTGTTACAAAACCCCGAGATGGATGTAACTCTGATTAGGGTGGCGGATCAGAGGAGATATATTTGGACCATTGTGAATACCCAGAGGAAAAGAGACGACAGGAGCCACTTTCGTCTCTTCCGTGCGTCATAAATATAATTGGCAGAAACGCTCACTAGTTAGGACTGAGTGAGAACTGAGAAGGTGTAAATTACAAGTGAGCACAGCGCGACTTCTAAATCAAAGGTTGTGGTTTCTCGAGCTTCGAAGTCGAGGCTGCCGAGACTGTATGTCTAAGATGGATATCGGAAACTCTCTGCAGACAAGGGTCAGAGGTCAGAAAGAGAAACTTCAGAGGCTGCCCATAAAATTTACGCTGTCTCTAACATCAGAGGGTAGATATGCACATTGCTTGTCTACATAAATCCTTCAAGAGCAGCGCCTCACCTCCTTTTACACCTCCTCCAGAACGGATTCTAATTTACATGTCTGAGTTTTGGCCCATTGTGAATTAAACAGACTGCTAAAGAAATATTAAGGGTTCAATAAAAGTCAAGCTCATTTGACAGTTTTTGTAGCATATTTACCACATAATTTTGAAAAAAGGTTATGGCTAGGCACTTACAATGAAAGTGAATTGGGCCAATTTTTGGAGGATTTAAATGCAGAAATGTGAAGCATATCATTTTATAAGAACACTTACATTGATTTTTGTTAAACTTGTATTATTTGAGTGGTAAAGTAGTTTAAATCCTCATTTTTATATTCATTTTAAGGTTTTAGTGTTTATGTTGATATTGCCATAGCAGCAAACTGGATATAATTTTATACAAAAAAGGTTAGTAAGACTTTCTTCCACACTAAAATCATGTTTACATTCATATTGTTTATGTCCTATGGCTCTATTTTAACATTTACATATTGGCTCACGCTAACACACATTTTTGCTTGTTTTTAAAGACAAGGATGGACAAGGGGAACTTAATTTTTGTGGTAATCAACACTATGCCACAAGCGCTGTCGATTTATATAATCCAGTATATTACTTTAAGTGAAAGATGTGCCAACTGTTCTCTGTGCCTTTGACTCTCATTGCGGGTGGTGCTTGTAGAAGCTCAAATTCATTTCACCAAGCAGAAAGATGCTTTGAGGAAATGTGTTTTGTTTGCCCGGGTAACAGGTTTCATTTAAGGAGGCGCACACAATCACTAAGACAGACAGAGAAAGCATTAGTACACCAAGCACATCCTCGGTTTGAGCGATAAAGCTGCTGCCAAGGAAGACTGTGCTTCCCTCCTTTGCTTAGAGAAGACGTCCATGTAAGTGTTTTTGGGTACACATATGATAGAACCAAAGCCCTATGTAGAATGATGTATCACTGCTGCCATTCGCGATTACTGTAAAAGCAATGTGGCATGGGCGGCCCTTCAGTGAAAGAGCAGAGAACAAACAAAGACTATCACATATTGTACAATACAGCCATTCAGCCGACAGTGGCAAACAGGGACCTGCGGTTAATCTGAAAAGATTTCTCTGAGAGTCTCTATATTGAAGAACATTCATATTTAATCACAGTATCTGGAGTAAAACATCTCGCCGTCTGTGAATCATACACTTGCTTTATTACCGTATTTGCTAGAAACGTCTCGTATCTGCCGCTGGCGACGGGAGGATGGAAAACGGAATGATTTTGTAATGGCTTCTGGCACATCCATTATTCAATATGAAATACCTTGAAAGTTTATTTTACTGTGCTCCGTCTCGCACTTCGAGCAGCCATTTCATATGCAGCTAAATTGATTCAGCGGTGTTGTGTGGGGTGAACCGTTCCGACCAATTTATCATGCAAAAGGTAAGCCTGAGTAACAGAGGACATTGGGAAAGGGAGATACAAAGGAGATTGTGTGGGCACACGCTGTCGCTGATTGGTTTTTAAACAGGTTCTCCAGTCAGTTCTCGCCAGATAAGATGGCCATTAATGGCCACAGAGTCAAGCTCTTCAGAATTGACTGAAGCTTCTTTGAAATCAGCAGCCTGACACTGAATCGATACCGGTTTGGTCTTTAAACGATACAGTTGGATTGTCTAATCCCACAACAATGTGATTCAGAAGGTTTTTTGAAACCAAAGTTTCCTCAATCAAACAACAATGCAAAAACAAAGATCAAAGACAAACATATGTTGAGGAACGTGCAGGTCTGATAATTATTGTTGCACGTTCTTTATTTGTTTGCCGAATGATGGAATGTCAAGCATCAGGTAATATTGCTTTTGTAGCATGCGAAGATAGATTGAAATTGTGGGAGAGAGAGGGATAGAGCATGAAAGTGATGGGGAGGAAGAAAAAATACAATAGCTTAAAATTGAGGCAGTGCGGGGGGAGTGTTGGTGGCAGGAAGAGAGGTTGAGAGTCGATGCCACCAATCTAGTTATGACCCCATGTAGTGATTGCTCTGCAAAACTTAGCAATTACACCAGTTCTTTCTTCCGCCGCAGGCTACTATGCAATCAGACCGGCCTCTTTCAGACCAGTGGCAAACGCTGCCCAAAACTGCCCACTGTGTTACTGCCATGAGAGGGGGAAAAAAAATCAATTCAAGCTCATTAAAAACTTGAGAAATTTGAGATTCTTGTCATTTTCGGCACAGACTTGCTACATTATTTATTATGTTCCTTAATAATCACATACTGTACAGTGGGATCCAAAAGTCTCAGACCACTAATTTAATAATTTTTTTCTTCATTTGAAATCATATAAATAGCATAACAATAAGAGTTTCAAAGTTGAATTGAAAAGTGAACATGCATTTCAGAATGTCTTAGTATTTAGTATGTATGTCCTCATTTTGCTTGTAAGAGAAAAAAAATTATTTATTCTTATTTCTTCTTTTGCAGAACACAAAAGGTAATTATTTTCAAGAATGCTGGGATCCAACAAAATGAATAAAAAAAGTGTTTTTAACATATGTTCTTTTGTGTTCGGCAAAAGATGTCATGAGAGTGAATAAATGATAGCAGGATTTTCATTTCTGGGTGATTTATTCCTTTAACGACAACAACATGAACCTAGAAATAGTGCAGAATAGTGAATATTTTAGACTTTTGGACCCCACCGTGCATCTGTTTGGATGGCATAGCTGTAATGTAGTCAAATTGTGTAAAGTCATTAAGAACCTGGTCACATCGGTTAACTGCAGGCAGAAGCTAATGATCGTGTGAGAGCTGAAAAGAGTGTTTCTGAGCCAGTTTGGGTCTAGGGAACATGTGTTGAATCATTTACACTGTTTACACTGTGCATCAGAAGGTGTTAGACTCATCCATGCTATTTTAATAATCTGAGAGAAGGCACAAAAACCATTCCCACACCAGTCTGCTGTATAACAGCTTCAGGCTCATAAAACATAATGTGAATCTTTTTTTCTTCTTCTTCTTTTTTTTTTTTTTAATTTTTCCCCCACTTTAGAGTCAGTGTAAATGTAATCACCATCAAGAGAAAAGCTGTTCAGTATGATCTGAAGCATTAAACGTGACAAGGTTTGTAATGCAATTTAAAAAGGATCGTCTTTTGTAAGACACATCTTTTGTTCTAATTCATATTTATATAATACAAGTTTCCGATAAACTCTTTGAATGTTTGATGTCTTTGAAATGCAGCAAACACAGAGATTAAATAAGTTTTTATTTTTGGAAAGCCAATAAACCAATGATGCCTAACGGCTAGGAAATATGAGAGCGAGCCTGTGTTTTGCGTTTCTATAGCTGACACCGATCCTCCCTGATCTGTCCATATCTTCAGGTTCTCTAGACCCCAAGTTCAAGCATTTCTTAAGAAAGCTATGGAAAACTGAAAGGTCCTTCATTTTAATGGTGAACATGTCAAGCAGCTTCAAAAAGACACGTTGGGAACTACAGTATGCTAGGATAGTGAAGCTCCTGCCTTAGAGGTAAAATATCACTTGTGGTCTTTCTTAAAAATACGATTTGATTCAAGGCCTGTTCGCTCAAAAGAATGTGAAGCCTAGTCATTATGAGCTGATCTCGGCTGGGGATCTGATGAAGAAATGAAATCAGTTTTATAACTTCAAAGGCCTTCACTTCAGTTCAGGCACCTGGCTGTCCGACTCACTACCAAGCCAAAGGGGGTGTAATGGGGAGTTTTTACTGAATAACAAATAGGAAGATATAGAATAGCCTTCAGTGGTGTGATATTTCAGCACTAATTTTGAATAGTGGATTATTTTTAAATCTGCTCCACTCAAATTTTAAGTGCCATTGTGACACACCACAGGGCTGAAAAATAGATGGAGGCCTTGGAACGGTGGTATTCAACTGCTTATGAATTCACCTGAATAGAGCTGCTGGCACAAAAAAAGCAGGGATAAAGCTGATTTTTTTTTTCATTACTTTTATCTGTGTGCGTATGTGCACAAGGAAAAGCACATCTGTTTCATTTGGGGAGGGTTTTTTTTGCGGGTGTGCGTCTGTGTGCGTTTTAGAGGGGAAATGGAATTTTACCCTTAAGCCATCTGCATTACACTTTGAAGACAGAACAGTCATTTTTGTTGGTCCTGACCACACCCAACAACAGCCCCTTCCCAACGGACTGCACAAGACCAGACATGACGTCCGGTCTGATGAACTGAACATACCATCCTTTGGCGCCAGTTTTTGTGAATCTCTTTTCTTTATCTTTAATTTCTATATAAATATACTTACAGGTGCATGATATATGAGTACTATATCGGTTAACAACAAATAATAGAGATGTTTTTAATTTACTGGTTTCAGAGTTATTTTAGCATTATTCATATAGTATTTTATTAATATTTTGAATTTGCTTTCATTATTTTTTTCCTTCAGACCATACTGAACTGATCTTTTTGTTTTATTTAATTTTGTTTTTACTTATTTTGTTTTATTAATTATGCCCTTTTGTCATAGTTTTTATATTTCTATTAAGCTTTCTTTGTATTTCAGTTTTAAGTAATTTTTGTACTTCAACTTTTTGTAAGTGTTAATCTTTAAAAACAATTTAATACCATTATTAAATAAATGTATTCTTTAGTATATCTCAGAATGAATACATTTTTCATACAGTACATTGTAATGTTGTGGTGCCTAAATTCACTTGTAGTATTTACAGTTGTTTTTAGTTTATCATTTGTATTTCTTTAGACAAAACTAGTGTAGTCTTATTCTATAGAATAGTAATTTTCCAATTGTCAACTTGAAATAATTATTGGCTTATCGTATTGGGCAGAATTTGCATACCTAAACACAGTCATAAATGAGAGTGCTTGAATACTGCATTGACAGCAATGGGAGTGAATAGAGATAAAATGGAGACTTTTGCTTCCCGAGGAACTGATACCACATGTGTCTCCTCTAGATTTCAGGCGAAATCGCAAATGCACAAAAGCGGTCAGATTTATCAATGTAGAAAAAGTATTGATATGAACTCATTTATTTCTCATGAAATTCTTCCAAGTCCATTTTTCTCTGATATGCTATGCAAATTCATTTATAGCTCTATACCTTTTTCGTATGTCATCTGTTGTCTCATTTGCTTCTCTTGCATGACTCAAGGTTGAAGTGTGTAATTTCTGCACAGCTAGCAGCATTTAAGAGAATTAGAAAAATAACTGTTTTCAAACAGGTTTCTGGAAATACATACCTCATTTGCTGAACTCACACCATTGGTTGAGCCAGTGCTGCTGTTGTCTGCAGGTCAAGATGTTTAAACAAACAGAGCAATGTTTTGATAGCACCACGAGCCACAGTGTTTACACATTTTGGCATAAATCAGCCTATGAATTGCTTCTTTATATTTAACTATTTTAACATTGAAAGAAATTACACACTTCAACACTTTTAGGAGAAACATCTGAAAAAACCTCTGGAAAAAGCATAGGCTTCTCCAACTCTCTGCACAACCGCCCACTTTAACAGAGCAAAAAACACTGCTATCGCAAATGACTGATGGAGAAATCAGAAGCAGCTGAGGGTGTTTATCATGTGAATGTTGCTGTTTTTCTTGAAATATTGTGTGAAAACATCGAATGGACAAAAAGAGGAAGGTGAACGCAAGACACAAACATCATTTGTATAGAAACATCAGAGCTTTCAACTATCAGGCTCCTGCAGCTAAACCTTCTGTTCCTTCAAAGCAGGAGGTTCAGAAAGACCTGCAGACACCTGATGTTTTGTTCAAATACTTGTCAGGTCTGGGCACACCGTTATGGCATCCCTATACTGTAGATTTCGTTTTATTTAAAAAGGGGGAAAACATAGCCGAGGCATGTTCTGAACTGGATGAGAAGATAAAGTCAGCTTTGCTTTGTAGTTTCAATCATGCAGAGGGATGCAGCATAGCCACTGGCAACTAGAGACAGGATGAGGGCAGCCAGTTTCCTCCCTGCCGTTTTACCGTACAGCTCCTAGGGGCACTGAGGATTCAGTTACCACAACAGCACAAGCTAAGATAAGATTTAAAAACGCTTTCCCTGGCCAAGAACAAGAAATGAGCCCCAGATCCCAATAAAACACAAACACCTGAGGAATATCTGAGCAAAATCCAAATAATATTGAATATAAAGGAGCGCTTTGTTTTTTAGAGCTTCGTGTTGGAGTTTCTGCTCAAGTCAATGTTTGTTTTGAGCCAAAACGGTCGTTAATGCAAATTACGTGACAAAGAGAACTTTAGAAGTTAAAATATTTTAGGCAGAGATGCAAAACTACATATAGTGTTAGTCTCTGCATTAGTAGTGGGAATTTTTCAGTGGTCATCTATTTTCATTGGCATATATATTATATATTCACACACCATATTGCAAATGTCTTATATATAGTACAGTAAACAAGTTAATGTGTAAAAGCAGTTTCAAATTCAAAATCAAACTGTTGGTCTAAATATCACTTTCAATAATAAGGAAAAAACATATACTCAGCAATACAATTTGAATAATCACATCTGACTTTAAATGCTGGAAAACAGTGTTGGGATGTTTAGCAGATGAGAAGGGAAAGTAGCTGTACTGCTGCCCAGGATGGTGCAGCGACTGATGCTGAAGATAAAATGGATCAGTCATTGCACTGAGCCGTTGGCTGCCTCGGCCCATCTGAGATGTGAGAGCCACTGGGGTGAGTTCATGAAAAGGATCAAACATGCTCCAAAGCTTTACAGAGATATGATACGTTACCCTTCCCCATGCATGAGTTGGCAAAGCACAAGAAAATAAGAGAAATGATATTGAAAGTTCCACTGCCTGAACTGTGGAAAACAGACTTTGAACCAAATGAAAAAGGCTGATGACCACCAATGGGTCAAGGTTTGGCTAGTTAGGAAGAAGTTAGCATCAGCTGGTAGATGCCAACTACACCATTCTAAAAAAAAAAAAAAAAAGCATCTTTCTCCATTGACAGCCATATATATATATATATATTTTTTTTTTTTGCAAGAGCATCATACTGCAAAAACAAATATTACCAGTGCCTTCGTCTGCTTGAATGTCACAGCTCAGGATAGTTGCTAGGGGAGGTCTTGAGACTAACAATGTTCTTGTGGTGACCTCAGCCAATCAGTTGTGTAACTGAGATGAATGGGAATGCTATGATGACTAAAACTTGACGTCAACACCATTAAGCTTTCTTGGCTTCTAAGCTCTCAAAAGACAAACTTCTTCAGGGCTTGCAATATTGGTAGCCCGACGTCCCAGGGTATTTCAATTCTACTCGGCCAAAAAAGACAGGTCAAAATGAAGAAAAAGGTACAGCCAAAGAAAAGCCAACCACCACAAGAGTTCCAAAAAAATCAGACTATGAGATGAAAAGAAAGTGCATTTTTTTTTGGTTTAATGAACAAGAGAATTTCCGTGGCTGGAACATGACAAGGTAAACAACACAATGTTTTGTCAGGTGTTTCGTCATTTCTCCACAATTTCTGACTCGACAAGCTCTTCTGTCACTGGAACCAGTAATTTTATGAAAGACCCCATCAAAAACCATGACAAAACCCTGCATCACAAGAAGTGCATTGGTGCCCGGTCTGTAGCGGTCTTTTCCAGAATGAATGCCACCTGCAAAAAAAATTCTAAATGTAAACCAAACACACAGGAAGTCCAGTTCAGTTAGAACCAAAGGCATATTTGCAATGATGATTGTAATTTGATTATTGTATACAGTATATGACTGTTGATATTTGTGTCAAATTTTCTACATAAAAAAAGGTGTTTTATTCGGGCTAGTTAATTCATTTCAAGCTACCAAATTCTGAAGAGTGCCTGCCTGAAGGGCATAAGCCTTGTTTTTGTGAACTTGCTAAGTATCAGACAAAAATAGAAAGGGGAAATTCAGCCCTTGTATTTCTAGTTTTGTGTTAGTGTGAGGAACCTTGTGTTTCGTAGGTCAATTTCATTAAATGACATCTGAAATGTGGTCATGAGATCACTGCATGGGCCTGAATCAAACAAATACTTTAGCTTGTGTCTCCTATATATAGAACAGCAGAAGATTAGTGCACTGCCCAGAGAAAAATACATTGCCTCTTATCTCCAAGGAACACACTTTAAGAAATCTTTTCTGTAAGTGTGTGTGCAACCACGAGAGGGATAGAGTGAGATGAAGAGCAAGAAAAGGAATTAAAACTCTTCACCTGCAAATCGTCCACCTGAAATGTTGGGAACACCAAAGGCGCAGGCTTTTAGCTTAAATACCTTTAGTAAGAGATCTACGATAACCACTCGAAAACCTCCCAAGAATGGTGTTATCTCCGACTGCTATGAATGTGCTCACAGGTACTTCCAAATAAGGATGTAAAAAGGAGTGGAAGTTGGTCAGCTTGTGGTTAAATTTAGTGTGCTATCACCCCAAGCTTTCAGCATGTTGCTAGCAGACAGCAACAGAGTTCCTCTCAGACATATTACAGCCTGATGTCACTAAAATGGCACTTCAGAAGATGGAGTGGACTCCTTAAAGTGCATTGGATGTGCTAGTAACTTGCAACAGAGTTATTTATGTTTATACATTTATAAATAAATCCCAAATATATCACTGTAAATAGCTGTCGGATATGTTAAAAATGTTAAATTAGGACCAGTCGAAAATATACAGTGGTTGATTACTGCATTAAAAAAAAAACTGACTGCAATCTTTCTTCTTCCCTTTCCTGTTTCTTTCTATTGCACAGTGGCTTTTAGTTCACATAATGGCTAATATGAGCACTTTGGACAGAATAGTTAGCCCTGCTATTAGAATGTAGCCAATTTAAAGGTAAAAATCATGGCTTTTAGCTGCTACAACCCATTTCTTTCGAGGTTAATGTTGGATGTGCAATTGCCTCATTTGCTGTGAGGAAAATTACAGGACAGGTCAATAGCATTATTAGCATAGCAAAGTGGAAGCCGTGGGGTGACAAAATGGCAGTCTACAGGTACATCGAAAGCCTACTGGGGTCTTTGAGATATATAACTTAAGTCATTTTCTTTTCCAATGACTTTCAAGAATAGAACAGACTCTTCAGACTCGATATTCAGCATAGCAAAGTTTTCTTTTGCATTTTCTACGAAACGTATAACATTGGGCCCATTATATTGGTATCAGCATAGCAAAATGGAGGCCATGTGGTGACAAAATGGCAGACTACCGGTACATTGAAGCTTATGAGGGTCTTTGAGATATACACGTTTCCAATGGCTTTCAAAAAGAGCACAGCCACTTGATATTCAACGTACAAAGTTTTAGTTTTTTCTCCACGCACATCTATGAAACTTTTAACATTGGGCCGATTGCATTGGTTTTAGCATGGCAAAGTAGAGACAAAATGGCAGACTACCAGTATAGCATACCTTACTGAGGTCTCTGAGATATTTATTTTCTGATGGCTCTCTAAAGAGCACAGCCTCCTTAGACTTGATATTCAGTGTAGCACGCTCTTGGTTTTCCTCCGCACACATCTACAAGACTTTTAACATAGGGCCCATTGTACTTGACCCTTCTGGATGGTAAATAAATCAATTTGTGCTGAATGCAGAAAGTGCTGTCAGACAAGATGAATAAAGAAACAAGGGATTTTGAGGAGAGGGAGGGAGGGAGAGAAAAGGGCAAACACCCAGAGGTGGGATTTATTGAATAAATAGAGAGACGGATCCATCCTAAACTTTCCCTCAAAAGACAACTGAGAGTGGAAAGACGGAGCAAAGACGAAAGATGAAGATCCGCTAGGGAAGACTGTTGCTTTATCCTGCTCTCTGTGGCATTCCCATCATAAAAGCAGCAACAAATTCAGTGCAGATAGTGTAAAAAAATCTGCAAATTTGCATGTGAAGAGAAAGATAAAGACCCGCTCGTGAAGACAGGAATTTTGGGAGGCGTCACAACAGCCCCTCAGGCCACCAGTCTCAATGTGCTGAAACAGGCTCATGAAGAGGGGTAAAAAAAAGAAAAAAAAGAAGCAGGTTTCTTTTCCCCCCGATGTGAACCGAAGCAGCTGTGCACCGGTTGTGTGTACATAATCAACCATTTACCTCTACTCCAACTTTCAACCTTTTAAAATCGCATTAGAACGGTGCACGCTGAAACAACACGGCGCTCTGAGGGAGCTCCTCCAGCCCGCAAGAGCTGGAACTAATTTATCGCATGAGAGGATGCTTCTTCCCCTGCCTCTCGGGAGTGGAGCGGGTCGGCTGCCTGCCCTAATCATTTTCACCATGAGGTTTACTGAATGTTTAACTTGTCAAAAATCCGGTGCTATCCGACTATTGCATGTAAAGTCATGCGGCAAAGCGGTTTTGGAAATTCGAAAAGGGAATAATAAATTGAGTCGCAATTGATTCTATATGCTATGCATCTTTGGGAACCCTTTTGTTTGAGAACTCTTAATGATACTCTTATACGTGATTTTAGTGGGCAACATGAATTTGCATTTGAACTTCCTTCTCTGAGATTTGAGTTCAAGGTTTTCATCTCACAATGTTTTTTGTTTTGTTTTTTTTTTAACGTACACTCCTCCAACCGCAGCCTCATTCATTCATCCTCCCTTTTACTCCCACTAGTAACCCTTTTAAATCACATATCCAGTATAATTTATTACTTGGGTGCATAAAGACAACAATTCATCGGGTCTGAGCTTGATTTAGTGGGAGGTGCTAAAAAGGCATGTGAACATGAGGGAGGAGGCCACTAAATTGTTAGCGGGAATAACATTTGACCCTTTTTCATTAGAGCTATGTTCTCAGATAAACCGCACAGGAAAAGATAGATGACATACATCTGAAATGGACCTAATGAATTCAAAAGCCCCCACTTCCTCTTTCAGTGGCAAACTTTGCCACAAGTAAAATTCTACTCTACTATGCATAGCTCCTGTCTGTGGGAGTTTTTTCCCAACACTGAAAGGGTTGTATTTTAAATTCGATTTAAAATTTTGTCATTTACTCACTCTCATGTCATTCTCTGGGTTTTTTGTGTCCCACAGAAGAGTCATAAGACATGAGGGTTAGTTAGGGTTTTTTGGTTCACACCATGTTTGAGATCATATGAGTTACAGTGTACCCTGCCTCACTACAAAGGACATTCAATTTTAATGACAGAAAGAGGACTAAATTGGAAATTGGAAATTAAGTGTTCTTCCACCCTGGTTATTTTATTAATTAAGTATGAAAAAGACACACACACACACTCACACTCACACACCAAGTGTTGGGTTTTCATGTTTTATGGGGAAATTCCGTAAACATAATGATTTTTATATTCTATCCCCTAACCCTAACTCTCTACCCCTAAACTTACCCATCACAGAACACGTTATGCATTTTTACATTTTCAAAAAAACATCACAGTGTGATTTAAGCTGGAAAACGGCTTATAAATTTTCATGGGGACCAAAAAATGACCCCACAAGGACAAGAATTTCGGATATTGCCATCTATGTGAGGACATTTTGTCTCCATAATGTAGGGTATACCTGTCCTGAACCACACACAAACACACACACACACATACATTATTTATAAATATATGCATAATTTACTCTGCCTCGTTATTCTAAACCTATGTGACGTTCTTTCTTCTGAAGAACATAAAGGGAGGTATTTTGAAGAATGTTATTGTTCCCGTAATGAAAGTCTTTTGGCTCCAAAACAACATTAGACCTCAATGACTTTTTCAAAATATCGTCTTTTTTGTTCCACGGAACAAAAGTTTTTACAGGTTTTAAACATGAGGGTGAGTACATAAAAGAATTTTCATTTTTGGGTGAACTATCCCTTTAACTTTTAAAGTTTAAAGTTTAAAAGTAATTTTAATTCCACTTTTCTAAATTATAATGCAAAGCGTAATTGGAATTTAAAAGGCATTCTCAATTCAAGCCTAAATGCCACAACCTTATGCTTGAATCTGAAAAAGAAATGCTTTCAAACTAATAGGTGCATTGTGAACTTGCTAAAAGAGCAATTAAAGCTTTAAAGGCTAGACTTCAGACCATTTCTTTAGCCCGCATTGTTTGCGCTGAATGTCTCACTGAATAGGGCCTCCACCCGTCAAGTTTACGGTTCAGCCCACATTACCTTTAATAGATTTAACCAACATCAGTGCTTCCTCATTCACACTGACAGCTCTGGGAGATCCTGTCCCTAACACATGGAGCTCATAGGCACTCTAACCTTCTTTCCATCCGCCTCTCTCTCACTCTATCCGGAACAGATTTAAGAGAGGGGAAAAAAACTTTGCCTTCCTCTGTCATGCCCTTTTGGGTTCAAAGCATCACTTATAGAGGCGAGAGTGGCAGGCAGGAACGTCTCCTCACACATGGAGAAATGCAATCTGCACATCACAGACAGCATCAAAGCGACGGACCCAGAATGGGAATCCGGTTATCGTGCGTCTCCATGGCTGCCAGAAAGGTTGTGTGGCTTTGAATGTCAGCTTGAATTGAAGCGCTCAAAGCCTCTGATGGATATTTGACAGAATGCGATTTGGCGGGAGGGAGACGGGCTAAGGGCCGCTACAACTTGCAACCTTTTGTAGATGGATCTAAATGCCAGGACAAACATTTGACATTGATGAAATAATATCTGCCGGACCACCATTAACCACTACATGAGAACAAGCAACCCGATGTATGTAAATCCTTTTCTGGAGGGTATTATCGACCTCAAAACGTATGGCTTAAACGGTCTCGGATCAAAACGGCATGTACATTTTATAAGCACAAGCATTAAACGCTCAAATTGGCTCTACACTGTGAACTCTGAACTGATCAATACGACAGCCCCATAGAAAGGGTGACTTATGACTCTTGCACTATAAGCAAACTTATAAATAAGATTCCAACTGCCACCTAATTGCTGCTAAAACTATATTGAACAGCCTGGGGTGGCCTCGTTGTGGACCGACTAACCACGCTCTTGAGTTACCGCCAAAGAGCGCATGTTAAAAAACACATTGTGTAGAAATAATTGGATGCTTGTCTGATCGATAGCCATGCTCGGACCCTTTCATTGACTGCCACATCAATATATTTATACCACCGGCCCATAAATGAGCAAGAGTGGCCCAAAAGAGTCAGTTATGGCTCTTTAAACAATCCCATTAAACTCAAGATGATCTGTTTGCCAGTCATTAATGTTCTGACTTGCATCCTCTCAGGCTGCCAGACACTGAAGTCTGCAAGAATCATTAATAAATAAATGCAGATAAACTAGTCCAATCGGCACATTTAATCAGCTTTCTGCATTCCGATTGAGAGTCAAACATCTTGTATGAGTTGTTCTATGATGGATATTGATCTGAAAACATACAGCCTTGGATTTTTCTTGGTGAAAAGCAAGACAGCCACCAGGAGAACTTGAATTAAATGTTGTTGCTACTTGCATATTTGGTGTAGATGAGAATGCTGCTGTGAAAATTACGTTATTGTGTACAGCACGCAAAAGTTGGCTTTCTCATTTAAAGCTTATCTCAGAAGCTTCGTGCTTGTGTCTCCCTGCTGTGCATCGCTACACTGATTATATGCATAACAGTATTAAAGAGAGAGAACAATATTCCCTCGACACGGCACTTAAGACCACCAACTGGCTTTTATCAACCAGCAATCTTGGTAAAAGGCGTTTTAACAGTCCGTCAGACTGCGTACACGAACCTAATGTAAGTATTCCCTTTGATTAGGTTGCAAAAGGGAGGGGTGTGAGACCAGATGAGTAGATAAGACTGGGTGTAGTCTCAGGAGGCCATTTTGGGCGGTGCAGACAGCAGGTCTTCCTTCTTAGCAATGCTTCAATTAATCCATTAGCAAATGGGGAGTGCATTTGATGGACAAGAAAGACTCACAATGAGGCCATAGGAGGGATAATGTATGCGTGTGTGTGTGTGCGCGCATGTGTTCATGGGACAGCAGATGCTTGGTCCAACACATGGCTTGAGTAATGTACTGTAAAAGCCTACGATGGAGCATACATGTATTTGAGTGGTCGGGAGAGAATTTAAATATGAATAAATGATGACATAATGGCCTCAGCACTTCATCCCTTTAAATGTTTGGTCAAAAACACATTCTGAAACCTTAGCTGCCTGTCTCCTCCAAACCTAAATCCAATAATTTCAGCATAATACCCAAAATCATTTTAGCATAAAACACTGTTCACTTAGCCTATGTAATTTTTTTTCTCCTCTTCCCACCATTTGAGATGAACAAAGCCCTAAAGCTATAAAATTATGCTCCCATATGCTCCCATTGGCTGTTCCTGAAAAGAGTGCCATAGTTAGGCTTGAACTAAATGAATATGCAAATATGAATTAGAATTCTCTTTTCACTACATGCTTTTTCCTGTTTGATATCTAAGTGGAACTGACATTAATCAGCTCAAGCCCTTGCCTGCCAATAAACAATGACAAAATATTCCCCCATCAGGCCATGATGGCATGAATCTTTTACTTGAATACTTAAATGATCAGATGCGGGATTTCCTGGTGTAGATGCGGTTTAGTGTCAGTATTAACGTAATTAGGTTTTTCCATCTCTCGTCCTAAACAAAGGCCTGTCTTTTCAGCCCTGAGAGTTTCAGTTCCTCCTCATAGTCAAACGTCATTCAGAGTGACATCACTGATGTGTAAACATAGACGTAATCCTGGTGTAACCTAACAGGAAATTTCCAAGAGTGCATTTTTATAAATTCACCTTAAACAAACTCTTTTATTTAAAATATTATGATGATTTATTAAATATTTTCATGCATGCTATTAAATCTAGTCCACATTCATCAGTGCTTTAATTATGCAGCTTTCAGAATGTGAGGAAAAATTCTTCTTAATCAGAATAAGGAAATGTTTCATCAGCTAGGTTATTTAATCGACAAATTAAATAATGTATTCAGTAGGCTGTAGGTTTTTGCTATAAAATACATCTAGAGCATATGATCCAAGAACTGGGCTCACAAAGATGGCTGAGGTGCTTTTCTTTACCTGTTTGCATACAAGTGATCAGTCTCCTGCTGACAGCACTTCAGAGAAACTGACCTTTCCAAAACACAACCAAAAAGAGCCAGAGGGTCATAACAGCAAATACCCTATGAGTAAAGTCTATGGGTTGTGTGTGTGCGTGTGTGTGGGGGAGCGTTTGTTTGGGGTAGGTTGGGGTAGTGGAGAACTATTAGAAACCGCCTATGTGGCTTAAAGCAATGTCTCTGTGTGTGTGTGTGGGGGGTGGGGGGTGGGGGGGGGGGGGGGGTTGAGACATATACTAACATCTCAGGATAAATCATGAGATGTCATGTTCTGTCTCACTAGGAAATATTGAAGGATGGTATTTGGTTCCTCAGGGAAAAGCATGAACCACACCCATCACATATAGCACAGGATCCCAAAACAATAGCCTAAACAGAATCTTCACTCAAACTGTATTTTCCAATGAATTTCCAGTGCAATTCAGTGCATTCTTTTGAATCAACAACATATTCTTTGTCACACAATAAAATTAAATTAAGTTCTGTAAAGAGGCTGACAAACAAGTGTTATATTTGGAAATGTCACATGATGTGCATTTTCCTGCTGTGTAACTGAGCTTCCTTAATTTCATGCTGAACACATTTGATTTGATTTTAACAAATTTCTCATTATGGACTGTACATGGCACATTGTTACATACCTAACATAGTAAAAATTTTATTTTTAGACAGAATATGATTAGTTCACAAATAGAGTGCAGGGACAATGTCAAAACCCAGAAGACTAATTCGCTGCTGGTTCCCTCAAGATTTTCCTATGGGGTTTTATAATGGGGGTTTTCAATTTATGAGTAAAATAAAGCCTTTAGTAAACATAACTTGAAGATACTTTGACGTTTAATTCTACAATGTAAACTGCACACCCAAACGTTCTAATCTAGTTACTTATTAGAAACATTCATTTTGAAAAAGATGGGTGTGTAATAATCATTTAATCAAGGAATGTGAGGACTACCCATATAGGAGCCAATGAAATTGAAAATAAATAAATAAATAAATAAATAAATAAATAAAGCATTAGCCTATCTCTCTCTATTAGATAGATAGATAATGCATCTTTAGTGGGCCATTATTCAAGAAAAAGATTTTAAAAAGAATAATGAGCAATACAACAGTAGCCAGTACCTCAGTTATCAATCACTTTACCGCCTTAACATAGATTAGTAGCCTATGAACAAGAATAACGACATATCAGATCAATTTTGATGAGCAAACAAGCATGTGACACTGACAAAACCATACACCAGTCAAATGACTGAATTTGTAACGCCGCACTCCACCTCCGCAACCTCTCGTGAGGACGCACACGCTCGCTTTCTTTCTTTCTCTCCCTCTCACACACATAGCGCGCGCACACTCATAGCGCACTCACGCGCTCAAAGAAGATTCAAGCCGGGCAGCGCTGTTCGCGCGCGTCGCAAAATCCAATAGACTTCAATTACTGATTAACTTTTGATTAATTTGAGCACACAGAACAACATCCATGCACGATCCAAAAATAATATAGTCGCTTATTAAAAGAATAGTACATTACACAATTAAAATTATGCATCATATTCAAAAATCTGTATGATTTTATTTAATTTGCTAAAAATTAAGGCTGAATGAAGGATGTCCTGCGATTTTTTTCAATGCGATTAGAATGAATAGGTACCACACAAAATCACCACAAAAGTAGTCCAAAGACAACATATAGTCCTCTGGCGACATACAATAGCTTTTAGTGAGAAACAGGCCAAAAAATAAGTGTTAGCCTATTATAGATATTTTCAATAAATCAGACAGGTGATCTAATTCACAAAACCCCATCTGAATGATTCGTCCATCAATCAAACTGATCCAGTTCTCACTGACTCAATGATCCGATGACAACAGCTCTTTTCGGTTTGTTCCTCGCACAAACCTACCGAAGGCTATATCGCACACGGGCCGTGTGGACGACTTTTTATGGGTTTTAAGTTCCTTTTTGACGTTTCGCGGCTAAATAGGCCACCATACATTCATTGTCATGGAAACGACCAACCAGGGTATTTTTTGAAAATGTTCATGGGTGAAATGACTTTCAGTTTAGGGTAATCTGTCCCTTTAAGGTCCGTGTTTAGTTTCTGTTTGGGACTGACGCATACAATAGAGCTGTGGGGATTTCAGAAACACGCGCAGGTGTGATGTCACTGCTCTATATGTTTCTGCGCGTGATGCAGAAACAAACACGTAGTATCATCAACATTCCTCGCATGTCAAGTCATCGGTCCAAACTTTGAAACACTTCGTATTCACTGTTCTGTACTAAGAAACCTTGAAGTTTGAAAGCTTTATCACAGTCTCCTACTGCTGCTGATAAAATGAATGAATGTGAATGTCCGAGGCGGTTACAGATGGCTTAATCTTCTTCAGGTGGAGAGTTGACCTCTTGTTCTTAACGTGGGAGAAATGAAAAATCTAACACATGACATGGCAATGATTGCCAACAAACTGCGGCAACGGCTATTATAAACACTTGTTGATGTTGACACAAGGAAGTATAAAAAGTCGAACGGTCACTATAGGAACGAACAGGTTCAACAAAATTCTCGGATTACGGCAGCGATGTTACATGAAAGAATGGGAAAAGGAGATTATAAAATGTTCATGATAAATTAACTGACATACCTGGAGGAAACACAAGGACTGCTATGAAGGCACCGAAAAGGTAGATAACCGATTGCATCCTTAAAGAAAACCCCGGCTCTCCTCTATACAGTCCGAAGAGAATCTCAGAGATATGCACGTCTGAAGTTGTTGGATAGTAACGAGAGAAGTCGCTGGTTGAGCGCGTTGAAAGGATCAGGCGAGTTGTTCTGTGCGGAGCGCGAAGGTGAAGTCTGGAGTCCGGACGAGCAGTGGAGATAGTGCGAATCCACACTGGAGAATTGAGCGCGAAGCCCCGCCCCCGTTCCGCCCCCCAGCGACACGCCCTCTTCGGGTGAAGCCCGAAGACGCTGCTGTTTAATCAGCAGCTTTGGAAAGTTCGAATGATTCTAGCTAATCATTTCTGAAAATCAGAACTGTTTCAATTAGTCATTAAAAAACAGTTCTGCAATTCGTCTCACACACACGTTGGGTTTTCATGTTTTATGCGGACATTCCATAGACATGATGATGTTTATATTTCATCTCACAGTGTGATTAATGCTGCCTTCACGTGCTATCGGAAATTCCATAATTCCCACTTCTGAAGTAGTGAACGAGCTCATCGCATTCAAGTTTTGAAATGAGAGGGCATTCATGTGCAATTTTTACCTGGGAAACTCATACTTACAATAATTCCGAGAGCACAAGAAGGCTATAAGCTGTTTTCCTCATGAGCACCAAAAATGTCCACACAAGGACAAGGATTTTGGATCTTTGTGGGGACATTTTGTCCCCAAAATGCAGGGTTTACTAGGGTCACACACAAACACGCATTGGGTTTTCATGTTTTATGGGAACTTTCCATAGACATAATGATATTACAAAAATCATTAGCCTATTTTTATGGAAAGTCCCGAAAATTCATGTCCTTTTGAGGATATTTTTAGTCCCCATGAGGGAACTAGCTTATAAATCACACTGTGGGATGAAAACAAAGTGATGTTTTTTGAAAATCTAAGAATAGCCTAATTATTTATACAACAGTTGTTTCTGGTTCTTGAATCTGATTGGCTGAGAGGTCTTTCCAGCCATGCAACATTCTAGGCTATACCATTATCACCACGGGAACCGTTTCACCATATGAATCACTCCACTGTCAACATTCTCACAGCAAGTGTCATGGCAGATTTTATTTATTTATTTATTTTTTAGTGTCATGGCAGATGAGCAAATCCTAGGGGTGTTAGATTCCAGGTTTTTTTGGGGCGACTCCAACTCCCGACTCCATTCACTGTACATCAAAACAGGGTCATAAATAAGCCAAGATGGCAGTCTTTACACACTTAAAGGGTCACTTTTTTTGAGATGTAAACAGATATGTATAGGCTGCACATCATTGAAAACACTAAAGGTACTCATTAATGTTATTCATAAGTGAAAAATTGTTATTTTTGCATTTTTCAGAGCGATTTCTGTCTTCCGGTTTGAAAAGTTGAGTCGGAGCAACGTCACAAAATCTGACGTCATTGTGTACTTTCGAACATGCTGACGTAGAATCTCAACATATATATTCATGACATAAAGCTAATTCAATCCAATAAGTGCACTATAGTATGCATACGATTATAATTGCAGTATTATGCATGAGGAAGTATCACTTCTATCGCCTCAGTCTCTTGTCATTCAGAGACATATCGTTGGTGTTCGTTTCCTCAGTGCTACAACACAATGTGTTTTCCTGTGACACGACCAGAGCAGAGGTTTGTGTGCATGTGGATTGTTTTGCTGTAATCTACCAGCACAAATGGAAAATATGTTCGCGTGAGATCGCATTACAGCGGAGAATTCAAATGTCCCAAAAGTGCGGCTCATTCTCCTCTGCCTGCTCTAGCTGCGTTCAAATACACAAGCCTTAGGCTGTTTCCCTCAGCACAGCACGTGTGTTGTTTGTATTTTGCTCGCGATGCGGTCAGAACTGGAGTTTGAATACAAACACATGAAAAATACGATTGTTTTTATGATATACAGGCGGAGCGCGCATATGCTTGGTTTCAGCGCGGAGCTCCGCGATGAGTTTAATAACACTAGCCACGTGACACATAGCTCATATAGAATAAAGTATCCGTGTTTAAAGTTTTTATTTCACACATTCTCCTGCACCAAACATTAACCAGCACGGTGTAGTTATGCACACATATTTCATCAATTCTTCTTCAAATAAATTCTATGTGCAAACTGGACACTGATACAGTGGTGTAGCCTATCTGAACGCGATGACACGATTATTCTAAAAGATTGATTTTGAGACTGCAGTTCTCATAAATGTAATCAAAGTAGCCTATTATTAGCCCTATTAAATATTCTTTCACATTTCTCCCTTGTGCTTTGGAGTTTGTTGTCATTCTCTCCGTGCTCATATATTAATATTCATTATTCTGTACAATGAGTGTGTTGTATGTCTGTGCTTCATTGGTTGTTCTCTCCCCTCTTCCCCCCCTTCTACACTCCCACTTTTCCAGAGCTTTACACGGCCATTTTAACAAACTTTTTGAAACTCAGAGGTGTGAACGACCAGGGTAAAACAGGAGGGTTTCATGACCCTTTAATTTATTTTTCCCAGACACAAAGCCTTAAAATCCCCGTATTAAAACAACACACGTTTAGCGAGACTGTCCAAATTAGTCCAATTGAGAGATGACTTGATGAGTAGCCTATCAATGTTGCTAATTGCGATACCTAATTTTACAGAGAGAAAAGTCACAAAAAACATCTGTGGTCGAATATTATGTCAGAATTAAAGGTGCCCTAGAACTTTTTTTAAAAAGATGTAATATTAGTCTAAGGTGTCCCCTGAATGTGTCTGTGAAGTTTCAGCTCAAAATACCCCATAGATTTTTTTTAATTCATTTTTTTTAACTGACTATTTTGGGGCATCATTATAAATAAGCAGATTCAGGGCTACTGGCCCTTTAATTCTCGTGCTCCACGCCCACGGAGCTCGCGCTTGCCTTGAACAGTGCATAAACAAAGTTTACACAGCTAATATAACCCTCAAATGGATCTTTACAAAGTGTTCGTCATGCATGCGGCATGTATGCGTCGGATGAGTATTGTATACTGTTATATTGTTTACATTTGATTCTGAATGAGTTTGAGGCTATGCTCCGTGGCTAACGGCTAATGCTACACTGTTGAAGAGATTTATAAAGAATGAAGTTGTGTTTATGCATTATACAGACTGCAAGTGTTTAAAAATGAAAATAGCGATGGCTCTTGTCTCCATGAATACAGTAAGAAACGATGGTAACTTTAACCACATTTAACAGTACATTAGCAACATGCTAACGAAACATTTAGAAAGACAATTTACAAATATCACTAAAAATATCATGTAATCATGGATCATGTTAGTTATTATTGCTCCATCTGCCATTTTTCGCTATTGTTCTTGCTTGCTTACCTAGTCTGTTTATTCACCTGTGCAGATCCAGACGTTACTGGCTGCCCTTGTCTAATGCCTTTCATAATGTTGGGAACATGGGCTGGCATATGCAAATATTGGGGGCGAACACCCCGACTGTTACGTAACAGTTGATGTTATGTTGAGATTCGCCTGTTCTTCGGAGGTCTTTTAAACAAATGAGATTTATATAAGAAGGAGGAAAACAATGGAGTTTGAGACTCACTGTATGTCATTTCCAAGTACTGAACTCTTGTTATTTGACTATGCCTATAAATTCAATTTTTCATTCGAGGGCACCTTTAAATAAACGAGAAAGCAGGCATTCTTCAATGAATTCATCTCATTATAATAGTCGGAGGATGGCGCTAAACGCACATGATCATTGTCTTAAAAGTGCTTGGACACGAGAGTTTTAATTTAATTTAAGATACTAAACTTAATACAATACATAAAAAATGCACAATGTAGCCTACACTTATTAATGTGTTTATTGTTGATGTGAGTTTTTTATTATTATTTTCATGTATGGTTAGTTTAATGAACATGGTTAACTATGGAAAATCAAATCTATATTTATTGCAATAATATAAGCTACCATCAATACTAAAGCTGACACGGAGGTATGTATAATTACAAACTAAAGTCACTGACTGTTATCCATTTCTAAAGCAAGCTACATAAATGTATGTGACAAAGTTTCTGCGACAGCTCTGACGCTATTCGTCAGTGTCCGAATTCCTCGCTTCATTTTGTTCACTCCTTGCTTAGTGCACTTAACCATTATGCACTTAACTGCCATGCATTATGTACGTCATGGATTCCTAAAATCAGTAAAAAAGTGAGCGATTCCGGACAGAGCAACAGAGTCGACACCGAGAGTCGACTCCCCATCACTAGCAAATCCACCATATTTTTATAGATACTGCTGTTATTTTGTAACGGATAGTTTTAAGGCTTTTTAGGCAAGAATATAGTTGTTTAGACCTCAGATGCGATTAATATTTAAACATAGCGCCTGTTTGAAAATTTAAGACGCTAACGTGAGGTATAATTCGTTTTGGGGAAATAAAACCGGCAATCTTTGGTCTTAATAATCTACTTGTTCCAGAGCTAACAGATTTGGCTTAAGGGCTATATTAAAGGGTTAGTTCACTCAAAAATTATGTCATTTATTTCTTACCCTCATGCCGTTCCACACCCGTAAGACCTTCATTAATCTTCGGAACACAAATTAAGATATTTTAGTTCCGATGGCTCCGTGAGGCCTTCATAGGGAGCAATGACATTTCCTCTCTCAAGATCCATAAAGGTAATAAAACCATATTTAAATCAGTTCATGTGAGTACAGTGGTTCAATATTAATATTATAAAGCGACGAGACTATTTTTGGTGCGCCAAAAACAAAATAACGACTTATTTAGTGATGGCCGATTTCAAAACACTGCTTCAGGAAGATTCGGAGCACAGATGAATCAGTGTGTCGAATCTGCTGTTCGGAGCACAAAAGTCACGTGATTTCAGACGTTGGCAGTTTGACATGCGATCTGAATCATGATTCGATACACTGATTCATTTGTGCTCAGAATCTTTCTGAAGCAGTGTTTTGAAATCGGCCATCACTAAATAAGTCGTTATTTTGTTTTTGGCGCACCAAAAATATTCTCGTCGCTTTATAATATATTGAGCCACTGTACTCACATGACCTGATTTAAATATATTTTTAGTACCTTCGTGGATCTTGAGAGAGGAATGTCATTGCTCCCTATGCAGGCCTCACGGAGCCATCGGATTTAAACTAAAATATCTTAATTTGTGTTCCGAAGATTAACGAAGGTCTAATGGGTGTGGAACGGCATGAGGGTAAGTAATAATTTACAGAATTTTCATTTTTGGGTGAACCCTTTAAGTTTCATAACATATTTACATTGAAAATAAATCCTGCACTTACTAAACTTGAGCGCTGCTTTTGTACGTGTGACTGAACTGTTTGCTTGTGTTTATTTCCTATTTTACTTCTTATACTGTTATAATGGCTATTGTTGTTTACTTAAATATTATTGTTCAGTAAATAATATTCTACATATATATAACAAATATAATAATAGTATAAATAACAGAGATATCGCGAGAGATTTCCTCAGTGGACATTCAAACTGATTTTGTGATTATGAGATTGACCTGAAGAATAGCATCTCTAGCTGAAGGTAATACACTCGCTCAGGAGATCTCTCTCTCTCTAATAATATTCTACATATTAGAAATAAGTTTCAATGAAGCGACTCAACGTTCCTCCGTTAGTTCTAAACTAATGGTTTACAATTAGTAAAGGAGGCTTGGGCTCAACTGTTAAACTGTTTTAAAATTTGAGATTTTAATCCGTGGCGGAAGGAAGTAGTTCCTCACAAAAGAGGGTTTATTATCCATTGTTGTTCTTATTTATTTATGCACTTGTGCCGTCGATTGCCTACAGCCAAATCACAACCGTGCTGATATACAGCTATATCGTACTCGTTTTATATTGCTCATAATATGTGTGAAAATCTTTTAAAACGAGTCTTACCCCCGGTTTCACAGTCAAGGATTAAGATAGTCCTAGACTAAAATGCATGTTTGAGCTGCTTTAACTGAAAGTAACTTGCACTGACATATCTCAAAAAATGTCAAGAGTCATTGTTTTGTCTCAAGATGCACACCAGTAATGTTTTTTTATAGGGTATGTTTATAAAAGCTACTTAAATACCTTAATTGAAATAAAGACTAATCCTGGTTTAGCCTAAACCCTGTCTGTGAAACCGGGCCATAGAGTCCATTTGAGATTTTCTCCACATCTGAGCTGTTTCAGGAAAGTGGTGAGCTCAATTGTTTTATAAATGCATTTAATCTCAAACACTTACAAATAATAAAAATCTGTGTTCAGCAGTGTCATCCTGGTTCCCACCTTGCCATTAGACGGAGAGGCTCTGGGGAAGAAACTAACACCAACTGAGTCACACTGAATTTAGAAATGAATGAAATGCAGTGACAAACCACCCTAATATCAAGTTATATTTTAATCGTTATCTGTAATATAATACGTCTTTCACTTATTTTCAGAAAATTGCAAAAATAACATCTGCTCTAAGCATTACATTTGCATTTCTTTACTCATTGAAAATACAGAGAATCACTGACTAGAGAAAAAATGCACATACTGTATAGTGTTTTAGGTAGTGTTATAGCTAATGATTACTTTGTCCTATATTTTAATCCAAAATTAAGAGGATATCCTATCAGAACAAAGTGGTCTTAAAGGGGGCATTCATTCTCATTTACAGAGTTGCTTTCTTTTTGAGAGAGACAAAATGTCTTATATTAATAATAGCATAAAAGATTCATCTTTTGTCATTGTCTTTTTGGTTTGATGCAGCTGTTTCATTATGAAATGAATGGCTTTAGGGGGAAGACTTTGCCTTATGTTTAGGGCATTAACATTAATTAGCTGTTTAATGGTCAGAAGCTCTTGTTTTTTTTTGTTTTTTTTTGTTTTTTTTAGTGAAGACCAATTTTTAATATTCAATTAGTGGAACTGATGAAGGACCTTACATGACCCTCCAGGTAAGAGCATGTCAATTTGAATATAATTAGGCTTTAAAAGACCTCTGAAACCAATTAACAATATGATCAGAAAGCTGAGAACAACTAATTTTTAGTTTCATCTTACTAAGTGTGCTATTATTAATTGGCCAGTTTGACAACTGCAGCCACATATTTGGCCTAATATAAAATATTATTTGCATTCAAGAGGTCAAGGTTTAGCTGGTTAACATGGCCCCTGCTGGTAGATAGTGTAACTACACCATCTGGCAGTAAATTAGTTGTATTCTGCTGAAACAATTCTGTTTTAAAGCCGGCATTAAACAGAAGTTGAGATAGTCTCTTTTTCCCTGTGACACATATGAAGAATGGCTTCTAGAACAAGAAAAAATGTAGGGCAGGACTTGATTTTTTCCATCAGGATTTGATTGGATTATTGTGGTTTGCTATGTGATCTCATCTGAGTGACAGGTTGTCCTGCCGTCATGCCAGTAAACACGTCATCAGAGAAAAGATGTTGCTACTGAGGGAGGGAAAGTTATTTTGATGAAAGATTACAAGGGCAACAAAACATAAGAATTGCCACACACACATAATATTTATTTAGAAACACTCACTTCTGAAAGGTTAATATATTTATTGTTGTTCATGGATAATAGACCATTTATCAATTATATTGAAAATCGATCTGTGTATAAGGCTATCAGTATTAGATTACAGTGATTTTGTTGAAGTGTTTGTCTTGTTGTTAGGACGATTGTGTTGCAAGTCTACATTTTAAAGAAATTGAATAAATAAAGGGGTGAGATTATAGCCTAGTATAATTTCAAAATATATATATATATATATATATATATATATATATAATATATATATATATATATATATATATATATAGGTATATTTATTTATTTAATGAGTAGGTGTGTAGTATGCGCTCCAAGTCCTCCTGAACACCCTGTCGGGGTTAAAGGGATAATTCACCCAAAAATGAAAACTATCCCAGGATTTACTCACCCTCAAGCTACTATCTTCTTTCAGATGAACACAATCGGAGATATATTTAAAAAATATCTTAAATAAGTCCTTCAAGGTTTATAATTGTTGTGAATGGGTGACCACATTTAAAAAAAAAAAAATGCAACCATCCATAAACAAAGTAATCCATACGGCTCCATAGGGTTAATAAAGGCCTTCTGAAGTGAAGGGATGTGTTTTTGTAAAAAAAAAAAAAAAAAATCCATATTTAAAACTTTATAAATTCAAATAACTAGCTTCTGGCCGACGACTATACGCATACTGCGCAAGTCAATTTGGGCGGAAGAGCAACCTTTGACCTGACGCAAAGACGAATGTGGAGGTGCAGAGGAGAGAGCAAAACAAAACGATTTAGAAGTCTAAATTGAGAAATTTTATAGAAAAATGACAGAGGAGCTTGACTTTGTTGCCCAGCCCTATTTGTTTAAACCTCACGAGGCATCTAATCTTAGACTACTCCTGCATCCTACGACGTCATACATTGCGTCAGGGGGTTACTCATTTGGAGCAAATCGACTTGCGCAGTATGTGTACGGTCATCCGCCAGAAACGGTTATTTGAATTTATAAATTTTTAAATATGGATATTTTTCTTACAAAAACGCATCCCTTTGCTTCAAAAGGCCTTTATTAAACCTCTGGAGCCCTATGGATTACTTTGATTATGGATGGATGCATTTTTTTGTTGTTGTTGTTTTAAAATGTGGCCACCCATTCACAACTATTATAAACCTTGGAGGTCTAAGGATTTTTTAAATATATCTCTGATTGTGTTCGTCTGAAAGAAGATAGTTATATACACCTAGGATGGATTGAGGGTGAGTAAATAATGGTAACATTTTCATTTTTGGGTGAACTATCCCTTTAATTTTGCAATTGTGTCTGGCTGTCTGTACGTTATCCCAGTTAATGTCGATTGCTTTTATGAGCTAGGTCTTTTTAAAGCATCAGTCATGTGGCATTTACCTAGTAGAAGTTGAATAGCTCCGGCAGGTCTTGAGCCAACATGAATGTGAAGCCGAACACCTTTTTTCAAGTAATATATATACAGAGATGGTCTTATTATTGGGAGATATGAGGGTCAGTGGCTCTACTATTGGAGAAAGCGTAACGGCCAACTTGGATCACGTGTGCCTTAATAACCAAAAAAATCACATTACAGCCTTGTGAAAGATTATGTGTATTTTCATTATCTTTAGTTAGATACATTTACATTGTGACTGTGACTCAGATGCAATCAACTCTGTGTTTGTAAAGGTGTGAACCAAATGGCCCAGACATATGGCCCACAGAAACGGATGGGTGAATGACAAAGAAACAGCGTTGCTCAGAGTAGATCGCAGGGTAGATCGATCTCCTGTGGGAGGTCCTTACAGTATTCTGTTGTTTGTAGCCCTTTTGTCTTTATGTATAAAGTTCTTTACCACAGACAGAACTTTGGGTTAAGATGTTTTGAAGGCTGACATGCTGACATCGCTGCTGAAGAACTGTACTACACTACTACCTTCAATAAATTCTTCTCCCCACAAGAACTCTGGTCAAGCTTACTTATTTTATGTATTAGAGAAATCTAATACATTGGCGAGCCACCCAAACGATTGCTCAGCCAGCTACATCAAAATCTAAAACTTGACGTCACTGATTTGTGTTCATAGTTGTCCGACTGTTAAATTACTGTTTGAAGATACCATAGAAATAAATGAGAAGTGCCGTAAACTGAATCATACCTGTCACGCAATTGTCCGTGACTTCTCTTATAAAACAGCATTTCTTTTCCCCAGCAAAAATAGATAAATCCAAAACTAATGTTTAAGAGCAAACATGTTGAAGATTAGCCAATAGGCTGTAGATTCATTAAATGATAAGCTGTTTTCCCACAAAAGTACTTTATTTAGCACAGTCAGTGAAGCCTCTCCTCCATTGACATCCATTATAAAAATGTCCTCTGGTCTCCTTCCCTGCATACCGCAGCATTAGCAGGCATTACACTTTTTATTTTTATTTATTTGCTAACCTTACAGGCTTTTGAGTGGCTTCGATATACACCTCTTTGGTCACCTATTTGAGCTGAAACCAAAGAAACCACATCTCTCTTGTTGATGATGATAATGATAAGTTGATTTAGTATCTGAACTAAATTCTTTTGATTGTTACGTTTAAATAAAAAATCAGCTTTGTACTGTATGAACAGGCATGGACATATTCATGCAAGTAAAGACACTTCATGATCTTTGAAAAAATTTGATCACCAGGGGTCCACTTTGAACTGAGGAAGACGTGATGTGTGCCTAAGACACGCGTCAGATTTTGTGATCTGGAATCTTCACTAGAGCCGGATTTTTTCTTTCAACTGTCAGTCCAATTCATCCCTCAATCGGTTTTGGCTGTTTCATGTCCAACCACAGCTGCGAAAGTGCACGTGTTCAAAATAGACTTATTTTTCGATGAGGAGAGACCACAGGTTTGAAAATGTGTTTAGCTATACTCATCTATCATCTGCACGGCACACTCACAAAATGACAAAGTCATAAACCAACTAATACAACTGCGGAAATATGACTGATTAGATCAGTTAGAAACCGTGTCACCGTGTTCACTATGTTCAGCATGTTTACTCGAGGTTCACCTGTCCCTGAGACCTGAGACATTTTCATTATCGAAGAAGGAAAACATTCATTCAACATTTGTTTGTGCAAAAACTGTAGTAGCTTTATCACTGAGAGACAGCTGAACCCACTGGATATGATTGAGTTGTTTTCTCTCTCCTTGCACTTAGTTTTAACAACTAAAGTCTAATATGGGACAATACTAAAGGACTCCTTATCTGTCCTCCAGGCATAACGAATGGAAGACTAATTATCTGTCTGGCCTCTGCAGTCCAGCGCCATTTTCAAACCAAGACTTGCAACATTTATAATTTATATCCTGCATTTTTAATCCAAGATGGGGTCTGGCTCATCTCAGCATGCCTTGTGTCAAACTGCTGCAGAGAGTGTCACAAACTTTCCCAGATTAATATGAAAGCACATGCCATTTTATGTTTGTGATATCAGCAACTGAGTGCTTGAATGATTTAGACATTCAGTTTTTGCTTTGATTCACCGTAGAATCATTTATTTGCTTAAGGCATTCTGTTTGAGATAATAAATTGTGATCTAAAACTGTCCAGAAAGCGCCTGTATTTTTCATACAATGTTTTTATTATTTATTTGTTTGTGAAGCTATGCTTCTGACTTCTCCTTTGTGAGTCTCACTCCTTGGCATTCACACCTGAGGAATAGTAATCTGCAGCACTGATGCTGATGTGTTTTCCCATTTTTTCTGATGCTGGAACCTGTTTACTTCTCGTTTGGCAAGGACAAAAAAAAAGAGGCTGGGGTGCTGTCAGACAGACAGGGCTCTATGTTTATACCTTTATATTTTTCTGTGAAGTAAATGTCAGTTAAACACAAGATTGATTGTTATATTGACTCATTTAGCATGGTGGGGAAACCTTGAAGTTGGTGAGGTGGAACAATTGATTTTATTCAAATGTTTGTCGAAGGCGGGCAGTAGACATGAAAAGAAATGTTTATGCAGATTTTCCGAGTTTAATCTCTTGTGTTTATGTCAGCATCAGGCCCGTATGTGTGTTTGAATTGAAAGCCCAGAGCAATTTCCATTGGAGGGAGAGCCATGGAGACCTATTGAAAATGAAATGGTATATTTTATAATCAAATGAATCTCGCTATTCACAGTGTGTTGCAGTTGGTCTGTAATTATACCTGCCAGTGTACATGATTCAAACAGTTATTAGTGATGGTCATGAAATGGAACAAGTTGCACACTAGACTGTTTGATCGGGTATTAAGAGAAATTAGAAGTATTTTGTGACAAAGGTGGTAATTTAGAGCAATTGGTATTAATGGTTCATTTCACTTTTTTTTTTTTTTAAGCCAAATTTTCACACTAAATTTTTTTTTTTACATTTTGTTTTTAGCCTTTCTAAACCCTTACAGAAAAAACACATGAACTTCACATGTGCAAAAACACATGTGGTCACATGTGACCACATGCACATGTGTTTTTTGCACATGTGAAATTTAACATGTGAAAACATGTGAAAAGCACATGTGATCACATGTGACAAAATGCACATGTGAAATTTAACATGTGATCACATGTGAAAAGCACATGTGTTCACATGTGATCACATGTTTTTCACATGGGAAATGTGTGCTTTTGGAACATTTACACATGTGAAACACATGTTTTCCCATGTGAAACACATGTGAAACCCATGTTTTCCCATGTGAAACCCATGTAAACATGTGTATATTCCCATGTGAAACCCATGAAATCACATGTGAAACATGTATAAAATAGCCATGTGAAACGCATACATTCCCATGTGAAAACCATGTAATCACACGTGAAATGTATATTCCCATGTGAAACCCATGTGATGGAATGTGAAACCCATAAAGTCTCATGTGAACCCCAAGTAATCACATGTGAAATGTATATTCCCATGTGATCACATGTTAAACCCTTATATTCCCATGTGAAACCCATGTAATCACATGTGAAACGCATATTCCCATGTGAAAACCATGTGATCACGTGTTAAACCCTTAAATTCCCATGTGAAACCCATGTAATCACATGTGAAATGTATATTCCCATGTGAAATGAGATCACATGTGAAACATGTACATTCCCATGTGCGATCCTTGGAATAACATTTGAAACCCATCAACAATCATTTCTAACAAAACAACAACAGAAAATGATAGCATGTTCTTATGTAGGGCCTATAGCCATGTTTCCCAACATTAAAACAAACAATTCAAATTTATTTACAATTCTTTATTTATAAACAATTATTTTATTTAATTTCATTAGAAATACAAATGTGAATATGAATTTTTAAAACAAAAAAAGCAAAACCAAATATAAAAATATGAATTGTGAGTTTCTGAATGTGTGGAATGTCGTTTCAGTCCTCTGTGTCTCCTTCAGCAGGTTTCCTGTTTTGGGATAGTAAAACAATCAGATTAGGGCAGTGCAAACATCTATCCTGATAAAGTAAACTTAATAAATAAAGTAAACTATCCTGATAAAGTAACGTTTTATTTCTTTTCTTTATGGATTTCAGGATCATATATGATATGTTATATTGGTAGTAGCCAATCATATCCTGTGCGCACCTACAGCATGCCCTCTAGAAGCCATCCAAAATGGGAGTTCTAATGACTCTAAGGATTTCTAGTGAGGTAAAAACATAGCATATAAAGATTTGTATCTGACTCAGAGTATTCTATTTATGTCTACGTATATGCAGGGTTCGTACGGGTGCTTGAAATCCTTGAAAGTGCTTGAATTTTGATGATGTGTTTTCAAGGTTTGAAAAGTGCTTGAATTTTGGATAAAGTGCTTGAAAATCCTTGAAATTGTAACTGTATTTCTTTTACAACAAATACCTATCTGTTTATTAAATGGAGAAATAAAATGGCGCGTTTATATTTTCGCCTGGCTCCGCATTGCGAGCATAGACCGTAAAATAGTGAACGATTCGTTCATTTTGAACGAGTCTTAAATATGACTCGGGACAACGAGTCATCTCAGAGAGCGATTCGTTCATTTTGTGTTGACCGCGCATGCGCAACATCTCATAAGCATACTACGGGAAACAGAAAAGATTAGTTCATTTCTCGAGTCCGTGGGTCCGAGTCGTTCGTTCATCAAGTCACAGCTCCATATTAGGGCACGGATATGCAGTCTGTACTGGCGGAAACAGAAAAGATTAGTTCATCTCTCGAGTCCTCGGGTCCGAGTCGTTCGTTCAAATCCCCATAGGCTGAATACAGAAACAGAAATATTAGTTCATCTCTCGAGTCCTCGTTTATAATAATATTTATTTTAAATAATTTAAATAATAACAACACCACATTTAACAATAAAAATATTCTTACACAAACAAGATGGAACTTTCTTTTTGTTCAGATGTTTATTGCAGACTTATTTTGATAATTTTATGAAAATTCTTAAATATAGTAAAATATACAGTCTATAATCCGAATGTAATGTTGTATATTTTGCGAGACACTGGACCGGGAAGCGGTCACGTGACAAAAGAACGAGACTCGGACCCGAAGACTCGAGAGATGAACTAATCATTTCTGTTTCTGTATTCAGCCTATGGGGACTTGAACGAATGACTCGGACCCGAGGACTCGAGAAATGAACTAATCTTTTCCGTTTCCGGATGCTGGTGCTGGTATGCTGGTCATCAGCATACCAGCACCAAAACACAACATATGTTGGTCTTGCTGGAATGGGATGCTGGTGCTGGTATACAGTTTTATTTTATTCTATTTACAACTACATTGAATTTTGTTATGATGAAAATCATGAAAATACAAGCTTTCATTAATACACATAAGTTAATGTAATAATAATAATATATTGTTCAGTAAACAACATTAACACAATAATAATAATTTTTTAACAAAAACAACAGTCATCTGGCTCAGCAAGCAAATTACAATAAAACATTAATTCAACAATAATTCATTGTAAGTGCTCAAATTTTTAAGGATTTTATGTTTTTTTTTTTGGTCTGTTGAGTTGCGAGTTATAGTCAGAATTGCTTGATATAAAGTCAGAATTGTGAGAAATAAAGTCAGAATTGTGAGAAATAAAGTCAGAATTGCGAGATATAAAGTCAGAATTGTGAGAAATAAAGTCAGAATTGTGAGTTATAAAGTCAGAATTGCGAGATATAAAGTCAGAATTGCGAGATATAAAGTCAGAATTGCGAGATATAAAGTCAGAATTGTGAGATAGTCAGAATTGTAAGATATACAGTCAGAATTGTGATATATAAAGTCAGAATTGCGAGTTATAAAGTCAGAATTGTGAGTTATAAAGTCAGAATTGCGAGATATAAAGTCAGAATTGCGAGATATAAAGTCAGAATTGCGAGGTATAAAGTCAGAATTGTGAGTTATAAAGTCAGAATTGTGAGAAATAAAGTCAGAATTGCGAGATATAAAGTCAGAATTGTGAGAAATAAAGTCAGAATTGTGAGTTATAAAGTCAGAATTGCGAGATATAAAGTCAGAATTGCGAGGTATAAAGTCAGAATTGCGAGGTATAAAGTCAGAATTGCGAGGTATAAAGTCAGAATTGCGAGTTATAAAGTCAGAATTGTGAGTTATAAAGTCAGAATTGCGAGATATAAAGTCAGAATTGCGAGATATAAAGTCAGAATTGCGAGGTATAAAGTCAGAATTGCGAGTTATAAAGTCAGAATTGTTTTTACTGTATGTTGATCCAATGAACGCAGCCTTTGTGAACAGAAGATACTTTAAAAACATTAAAAATCTTATCGACCCCACACTTTTGAACATTAGTGTATGTTTAAGAGGCTTTACTTACTAGTCATTTGGTCCGACAGGAACTTTTTTATCCGCTCCAACTCTGCTATGGTGCAGGGCATCAACAGGGAAGGATCTAGGAACATAAACAATTTGTCACAGAGCCAACAATATTATTATTCAATGCCAGGTTCATTAAAAGAAAAGAAGCTAACGTTACAGCAGGAAAAGAAGAATACACATAAACTGAATTTATGTTTTTTTGTTTACTTATTCATTAAATATTGCTCATACAGTGTCACTTACATTTGGATGTCAAAGCCTTCTTAAAACAAATTAAATAAATAAAAACTGTAAATTTGAGAAAATAAAAGAAGAAAATAACAGATGCATGGTATAGGTAAAAAATATTGTGGAAAAAATGGATATGGAGTTAATTGGTGAGTTTCACCTGTGTTTCCTTCCTGTCAGCAGGTTCCTTCAGAAATGCTGAAATCTTCTGAGCTTTCCCTCTGTTGTAGAGGGGTTATTTTGTCGCTGCTGAAATCACAGAACAATGTTTATCAATATTTGTTTACCATGAGAGATCAAAACGCTTTTGAAAACTTGTGCTCCCTGCAAGTTACGTCACCGATTAACAGTAGGCTACATTTACGTTTATAAATTAGCCAGCTTCTAATCACCCATAGACAGCAAAACCTTTACAAAACTATCAAAACCTCTACACATAAACCTCTACACATCATCTACACATAAAGATGTGATTAAAAGCCTAAACTATTATAAACAAATCGATCGTTAGAGTTAGCCTACCTCTTCTGAAAACGGGATGCTAACGGAGATGATAACGGAGTTTTTCGAAGACACTAAACTGTTTCTGTAAAGTAAATATTCAACATAAGTGTGTCAATTACATGTTAGAGAAGTGTCAAGAACAGTTGTGTGTGTTATTCGTGTGATTTTAGCGACTAAACTCACCTGAAAGAAGTGAAAACAACAGCGAGAGGCTGCTGTTTTTGCTGCTTGTCAGTTGTTGTTTCTCCGTTTCCATGGCAACTCTGCGCCGCTCCAGTGTTTGAAAGCGGTTCGGCGCGCACACGCATTAAAACACGTCACAGTCATGCAGCACTTACATAAATAAACATCTAGAATTAAAACATTACATAAAAAAATCTCATTAATATTAAATCATGAATTTAAAACTCATTTTGTAGTTTTATGACCCTATAGGAGCAAAATGCCACCCCAGCATAGTGGGACAATTGTGGCACTTTTATAACTTAATAAGTGTGTAACTTTTATAACTTAATTATTTTTTTTTTTTTTACAAACATTCAACCACGTTATTTTATTTGAAAGCGTGCCCATAGGCAGTTTTTTTATACCAAGTTTTTGATATAGATATTAAGTCAGTCTTAATATTTTTTATTCAGACTTTCAGATTTTTTAACTGTAAAAATAATATAAAATAAATACACACTTATCAAAAAAGATGTCCTGTAAGCGCTTAGTAGAAACTGGACCGATTATCGGCTTGCCACTGGTGTACCAATGGTGACCCAGCAGCGGCAAACCGCTGGTGATGTGCCACCCAAAAAACGCTGTCAGATTGACGGCATTTTCAGATTGGTCAGCTTGCCGATGGTGTGCCGACGGTGGTCCGACCGTTTCAAGCCGCTGACTTTGTGCCGCCCAAAAAATTACAACATGTGAAAATATATTCCACATGTGCTCCACATTATAACCTATAGGCTAGTAACATGTTTTCCATATGTGCACTTGCTCCATTATGTTCAAACTTTGTTCACATGTGGTGAAATGTTGTTCACATGTGGTGAAATGTTGTTCACATGTGGTGACATGTTGCTCACATGTGATCATATAAGTTCACATGTGATCACATGTGGAAAACATGTGATCACATGTGAAGTTCATGTGTTTTTTCTGTAAGGGAAGTGACACTGTAATTTTTAGATAAATATTTAGGTAAATGTTAATTGCAGGTAACTGCAGTGTATGGGGAATATTAGAAAACAAGAAGTGCAGCTTTCATGCTTGATTTTACTTTCAAAGGCCTTTTGTAGCTGCTAATTTAAACAAGAAAAAGAAGTAGTATAATAATGTGTATCACTGAAGTTCCAAGGATTGTTATTGGATATTACCTAATATGTCTCATAAGATGGTGACCAGATCTGTCTGGTGAGGGGTCAATAATAAGGATGTCCTGCAGCCCGGGGCCAGTTTGAGAAAGTTTTGGTCAAGTTAATCAGTGTTCAGTTGTCACTACATCTTTTGAACATTTGCAAATTTTGCTGATTTAAATATATACCAGACAAAGTTAACTGGCTGGTTGAAATAGATGATGTTTTGTTGAACTGCATGAATTAGTTGTTGAGAGTCTTAGATGCCTCAGTTAGAATGGGTTGAAAATAATAAACAAATCAGTAATGTTTTGCACCATATGCCATCATTTTTCATCAGAAGTCTGTGTAGGTATTTATAGCTCTCATGGAGTATAGCTTTTCAAATTTGAGGCTGTATCTAATGTTTTTTATTGTATTTTTCAGTCAATTTAAATGTATTTATTATTAAGCAGTATAACTGTTTTCAACATTGATAATAATATTACTGAATTTCTGATCAAATAAATGCAGCATTGGTGAGCATAAGAGGCTACTTTAAAAATTATTTAAAAAAACAAAAAAAAAACAAACCCAAACATTTTAACAGTATATATTAGACATTCTGCTCATAAAATCTCTTTTTAAAAAAATACAATAGGTTGTTTGCACATGACGTCACTGCTGCATGCGAAATGCGGCTGGAGGGCAAAGACTGATTTTTCTATATAGGAATCCTATCAAAAACTCAACTTGTATGTTTTGCGTTGTTTATGGTTGCTCAAATCGATCAAACCGAGAACCCACAAGGAGCTTTTATCATTTACATCACTTATATTGTTTTTTAACTTTAAAAGTTGTCACCTTTTATAGCATTTTGCGTCTGCTGATACTGAAATGAATATGGATACCGGCTTACCTTATTTGTTTTTGACTTGGTTAAATAATCACTTTCTTCATGGTATCATCTGCTATGGGTAATTCATATACACTATATTGTACAGCAGCATCATGTCTTACTTGCTCACAGCAGCGTTTCGTGTATGTATTGACAGCAAGTCCCGTACTTGCTCTGCAGCAGCAATAACCAACAGTAGCAATAATAATAGCAGCAGCAGCAGCGTAGCAGATCTATTTCACCACGACCAAACATATCAACATTGTCATACCCATTACCATGCCAATCACTTTTGAGACACAGTTGTCATGGCATTAGTCATGGCATTAGTATATTTTATCATCTTTCAGATAGATACTGCTGCTCTGTATTATCTATTGGATTGATTTCAATGGCACAATATAAGCCCAATCCAAGACCATAAAGGATTTTAAATGAAAAACCACCAATGACAAATGCAATTTAACCTGGCTGGTTGGCCACTTAATCTGTTTCCAAGAAACTGAGCCCTTTTTGTGTCAGGACGTAAAGCTATAGTGGCAAAATCTCATCTGTGTGTTCATTTCTGTTAGCCTCCATCTAGAAACATTGTGTTATTTTGGTTTGAAATCTTTTGATTATATGTTCCGACCATAATTGTTTGTGATTTCACTCAACAGAGAAAACTTACAAAGAAACAATGTGGCTCACTGCAAATTGTTGAAGAAAAAAAAAGGCAATCATGTGCTAATGGATTACTGCAAATTATAATCCATCATTTACATCTATTAAATTCAGTGGACCATGAATTTCATGCCTCAAAGAAATTGCAATAAATGTCTTTTTATGAACGAATTAGGTCCATTTTGCAACCATTAATCCTAAATGTTTAATAGATAAAGGTCAGGTTCTGGTTTTAGATTTGAAATACCACAAAATTGTGTTGTGGCTTTGTGCTGCGTTTTGATCTGATGAAAGTCCCTGATTGTCATGGCTGTATGGTTGGGATTGATGTTTATCAAAACGGAGGAGCTGGGAAAGAATCAGATGGGTGATTATGGTGCGGTTGTCAAAAGCCTGAATGCCTCCAATTGTCAGATCTATCTCAGGCTTTCAGCAGGCAAGATGAACATGATTACATAATTATGTGTGCAAAGTGGCTCTGAGGGGCCAGCAAGTGGTGCATACAAGAACTATTATTTACTGTGGGCAACACAGAATACACTATCGAATGACCTGTGCAATTGCATGTGCTAGAGATAAACCACATTATCTCCCTCAGTAACTTCAATGTGGATTATTATTTCCTATCATTTCGTTTTCAAACACAACCCACGTGTGAAAACACATTATCAGAGCCATGAAAACATGAAACATTCTAATTGCCACTTGTACTAGCATCTGTTTTTTTTTTTTTTTTGCTCTAAAGGTGAATAAAGCTCTTTCAGTCCTAAAAAGATTTTTAAGAAATACCTGAAAAAGTAATGGCATACAACATAATTAACAAGAAGTCACTACCTCAAAAGTGATTTTTTTTTTATTTAGAAATTATTTTATTCAGAAAATCAAATAGATTTTGGAACTTCTGGAATAAATCTCGGCAGAACATTTATACGGATAGATTCAAAGTGGCCAATCAGAGAAAGAGGAAGCGATCAGTGATTCAGACCTTACTAATATTTGTAATTACTTTCTTATAAATTGTATTGTATAATTGGGGGATAAAGATACCCAAATAAAAGTGAATTTTAAAACTGTAATGTTCTTAAAAATCCTAAATTGATACATAAGGATTACAACAAATGTTAGCAAACTGGTCACAATTTCCATTTAAAAAAAAACAAAAAAAAAAACAGTGGCTTTAAAATTTACATTTTAAGCATGACTGGATGTAATTTATGTTTAACACAAAACATAAAAATGTCTTTAAATTGCACCACAGGTCTTAAATAACTCATAAATCATAAACGCTAATTAGTGTGTATGTTTTTTCATGCTTTTATTTTTTGGTGATACAATGCATCTGGAAAGTATTCACAGCACTTCACTTTTTCCACATTTTGGATTCCATGAAGTCCAAGGAATTGTCTGTAGACCTCTGAGGCAGGATTGTATCAAGGCACAGATCTGGGGAAGGGTACAGAAAAATGTCTGCAGCATTGAAGGTCCCAATGAGCACAGTGGCCTCCATCATCCATAAATGGAAGATGTATGGAATCACCAAGACTCTTTCTAGAGCGGGCCGCCCGGCCAAACTGAGCGATTGGGGGAGAAGGGCCTTAGTCAGGGAGGTGACCAAGAACCCGATGGTCACTCTGACAGAGCTTTAGTGTTTCACTGTGGAGAGAGGAGAACCTTCCAGAAGAACAACCATCTCTGCAGCACTCCTGGCCTGTATGGTAGAGCGGCCAGACGGAAGCCACTCCTCAATAAAAGGCACATGACAGCCTACCTGGAAGACTCTCAGACCATGAGAAACAAAATTATATGGTCTGATGAAACAAAGATTGAATTCTTTGGCTTTGAATAGTAAGCGTCATGTCTGGAGGAAACTAGGCACCGCTCATCACCTGGCCAATACCATCCCTACAGTGAAGCATGGTGGTTCCACTTCCAGCATTATGCTATGGGGATGTTTTTCAGTGGCAGGAACTGGGAAACTAGTCAGGATTGAGGGACAGATGATTGCAGCAATGTACAGAGGTATCCTTGATGAAAACCTGGACCTCAGACTGGGCTGAAGGTTAATCTTCCAACAGGACAACAACCCTAAGCACACAGCCAAGATAACAAAGAAGTGGCTACGGGACAACTCTGTGAATGTCCTTGAGTGGCCCAGCCAGAGCCCAGACTTGAACCTGATTGAACATCTCTGGAGAGATCTGAAAATGGCTGTGCACCGATGCTCCCCATCCAACCTGATGGAGCTTGAGAGGCCCTGCAAAGAAGAATGGGAGAAACTGCCCAGAAATAGGTGTGCCAAGCTTGTAGCATCATACTCAAAAAGGCTGTAATTCGTGCCAAATGTAAATTATTAAAGATTTCAAACAAACTTCTTTTATGGTGTCATTATGGGGTATTGTTTGTAGGAATACGGCTGTAACATAACAAAATGTGTAAAAAGTGAAGCGCTGTGAATGCTTTCCAGACGCACTGTATACTGGGAATTGCTGTTGTGACTTTTGTTGATTTACATATATCTTGTAAAGTTATCTTGTAGAAATTGCTTGTGATGGTCTTAAAAGCCAATGCCCCCAAATGAACATTTAATTTTTGCTTTTTAGCTGGTCATATGTAAGCAAGTTTTAGACATGGTGAACATTATCCAAATGGACCTACAGATCCGCTTGCATACTTTTCTTACATTAGTGCAAATGTCTCTTGGAAATAGCTTGATGTTAAATGTAATTAGCCCGATCTGATCTGTTCCGTGATTATAATGCATTCGCCTGGAACAATAGTCATAATGCATTCGCCTGAAACAGACCGGCAGAGACTGTATCTTCGGTGAGGTTTGCAGTCGAGAATACCCTCGCTATTCAAACTCATTATTGACATTATAGACAGAGAGAATCACAATATCTGTATAACAATAGTGGCTGCATTTTAATTCATGTTTTTATAAAGCAAAGAATGACATGTTTGAATGAACCTCAGAGGCTTTGTTAATTGACTCTGAGTGATGTCATTAATATATTTAACTCAATCACTAATGCATGTAAACCCACTCAAATGCTCTTTCAAGGCCTGCACCTCTATCATAAGCATATTAGCAGATAACATTTTCCTTCTGAATTATGTCAAGAGGCTAATTACCAAAATGTCACGAGCTAGTTACTTGCATTTTTCCACGTGGGCTTTAAAAACAAGGTGATTCTGAGAGTGTCTGATGATTTATCTAACACCTGTCGGCTCAGCTGCAGGTGCACCCTCCAGGCGTGAGATACTTTAGTGCACCTATACAGAATTAGCAGACCTGCACCAAACTGCGGCACTGCGCAAATTAATTTTTCAGAGGTTCACTTTGCTCTGAGAGAAAAAAGGACAGAGAGAAAAAAAGGAGTAGGAGTAGGAGTTCAAAAGAAACGAAAGATAGAGAAAGACAAACTAGAATCCATCTGGGTCATTGTACAAAACCGATGCCATTTCTGTCATATAACGTGTTAAAATGACTTTAAATAGCTCATGCAAACTCTTACTATGTGTAGACTCACACACACACACACACACAAAATATTTTGTTATTGTTTTATATGACATATATGACACACAAATATTGTAAATATTATTACCTTATTAAATATAATAAGAAAGTTTTTGTGTGTTGTGATTTTTATCTGTTTAAAATGATTAATGACATAATTTTCATTTTTGGGTGAACTAACCTTTTAAAAAACATCCTTTAATTTTTTATCTAAAAACATACTGAACAGTACAGTATGTATATTCGATTTTAGTTATCAGTGTATTTAAAAAAAAAAGATTCGAAGTTGCATCCCCAATTTGTGCATCAACCCATTTTGCATCTTTAAAGCAACGAATGATTGCATAAATCTTAAAGCAATATTAAAATATGTGTTCTGAGTTTGTCACACCACAGAAAAATGTATTAACCACCACCCAGCCAAATTTGAATGATTAAAAAAAAAAAAAAAAGTTAAGTAATCGGTTTGCAACGGGTTGCATGACGAACGCAGATAGCAAAAATGTAGGCTGTAGTACCATTAGTAATGACAGTAATTTTAGTAAATTTAGCCCCACCCAAAAAATCCTGAACACAGAATTGGTGAAAAACTGTTTAACGGCCACAATTTAGTGCTACATAGTTCACAGTCTTTGTAATGTGTTTCAGCAATACATTTTAACAATTATAATGTGTTTAGAAACAATTCTCAGAATTGACTTTACACGGACTTTAAAGAAGTGAACTTTTCAAGTTAAAGTCTACACTTTTATATTAATTTTATCTTATGTTAGTCATTAGGGAATGATCTTAAAATGTCACCTGTCACAGTTTCATTATGTTTGGACTTTGTTTTTGTCTTAGTATTATTAATGGACTCTTAGTTTGTTTTCATTAGTTCCTGTTTCCTTTGTGTTAGTTTCCCGCCACTCATCTGTTACCATGGACTCTAACTCAGTCATCACAGCTGGTCATCCTTTACTTCATCACCGTTGTGTATTTAAAGGTGCCATTGAACGTTTTTTTACAAGATGTAATATAAGTTTAAGGTGTCCCCTGAACGTGTCTGTGAAGTTGCAGATCAAAATACCCCATAGGTTTTTTTTAATACATTTTTTTAACTGCCTATTTTGAGGCATAATTAGAAATGCACCGTTTCAGGCTGCGGCCCCTTTAATTGCTTGCGCTCTCCGCCCCCTCCCGAGCTCTCAACTCCATCATTGCATAAACAAAGTTCACACAGCTAATATAATGCCCAAAATGGATCTTTACAAAGTGTTTGTCATGCAGCATGTCTAATCGCGTAAGTATGGTATTTATTTGGATGTTTACGTTTGATTCTGAATGAGTTTGATAGTGCTCCATGGCTAACGGCTAATGCTACACTGTTGGAGAGATTTATAAATAATGAAGTTGTGTTTATGAATTATACAGACTGCAAGTGTTTAAAAATGAAAATAGCGACGGCTCTCTTGTCTCAGTGAATACACTAAGAAACGATGGTAACTTTAACCACATTTAACAGTACATTAGCAACATGCTAACGAAACATTTAGAAAGACAATTTACAAATATCACTAAAAATATCATGATCATATCATGTCAGTTATTATCGCTCCATCTGCCATTTTTCACTATTGTCCTTGCTTGCTTACCTAGTCTGATGATTCAGCTGTGCACAGATCCAGACGTTACTGCCTGCCCTTGTGTATTGGCTTGAACATGAGCTGGCATATGCAAATATTAGGGGCGTGCATATTAATGATCCCGACTGTTACAGAACAGTCGGTGTTATGTTGAGATTTGCCTGTTCTTCGGAGGTCTTTTAAACAAATGAGATTTATATAAGGAGGAAACAATGGTGTTTGAGACTCACTGTATGTCATTTCCATGTACTGAACTCTTGTTATTCAACTATGCTGAGGTAAATTTAATTTTCAATTGCACAAAAGTTCACAATATTTGTATTAATAGAATGTTTAAAAAAGTACTTAAATTTTTTTTAGCATTTTATTAAATGGAAAGACACCCATTTCATAGAATGTCAACCTTGTTATTTTACAACAGTCAATGTTATTTTGTAGACACCAAGTGATAATTGAGTTGTGTTAGTGTAAAATTAAATGATAACATGATCAACACTGCTACCATTTTGAAGGTGCTCTTACACCATTAATGTATACATTTATCTTAACATGGAAATTAAATAACACTAAGCTCATTATATGTATTAATAGAATTTTTTATTAAATAGAAAAGACACCTGTTTTATAGAATGACCGATCTTTAAAAAAAGAAGATGCCTTATTAGAAGATGCCATCTTTCTTTTATGTCAATAAAATGTAAATTAGCATTGTCTCTAAAGCAGAAAGATTTGACATTCAACCATGCACTATCAGTGACAGACAGCAATGCCACATTCTGGTTTAAATGTAAAATGTATCTCCCAGACAACAGAGCCCTCCATATCTGGACTGTGCATTTCCATGTGTGTGAAAATCTCCAGACTCTTTCACACACTGCAGCCCAACTTCCTGTTTTTCCCCTCCTTTTAAACACCTTATGTTTGATCTTCTCAGTATCATGAGCACAGGGCTGGCAGGTTGGATCCTGACATCCTTTGAGGCACAGGTAGGCGTAGATTGGCAGTAATAAGGGCTGTTTGTCACCTCTGGGGACTCTGCATTCTCCCCAGCAACACGCTAAGGCTTTTTATGAAAAGAGAACCAAAACAGATCCTCTTCTCTGTTGAAACTTAGCAAAAAGATCTCTCTTTTTTTTCTGCATCATCCTCCAAAGGGTGTTTGTGATGACTCCATTTTGCCATTTTAGTTTCAAGCGAAATGTTCCAAGCACCCATGTCACATTTATAATTTACAGATTGGAAAAAAATAGAAAGAAAAATAAGTTTTGTCTGTTCATCCTGTTGTGCATATAGAGGATATTGCCTTTAGCAAGAGAAACAAACCCAGTGACTTATGGGCTGTGTTTTGAATTTTGCTTGCAATTCTCAGCTTGTGAATGCTGCATGTAAAGGAAAGGATCTTGTTATGTCTGCAGGCGTTCATGAATTGTGTTAGTTTGGCGTGTGGAAAATCATATGGAGAGTGTGTTTGAATCAGTTATGAAACAATTCAGCTATTGTTTTATCTTGTGAACTAAATGCAAAGATATTTTATGTAAAATATCTTACTTAGGACAGTACTAAACAAAAAATAACATGCATTTCTTATTATCCCTCTTATTTTATTAAAATAATTCTCATTTTCACAGATTCTGCAAGGGGTTCACATGCTTTTTCATGCCACTATATAAACAATTCCTTAGACTTTCTAAAACCATAAAACCATGCCTGATTGGTGCATATATGTGTGTAGGCAGGTAAGCGACGCACACGCACCTGGCCATCCACGTGATGTAAAAGAAAACGTGATTCATCAGACCAGGCCTCCTTCTTCCATTGCTCTCTGGTCCAGTTCTGATGCTCACATGCCCACTGTTAGCGCTTTCGGTGGTGGACAGGGGTCAGCATGGGCACCCTGACTGGTCTGCCCATATGCAACAGACTGTGATGCACTGTGTATTCTGACACCTTTCTATCAGAACCAGCATTAACTTCTTGAGCAATTTCAGCTACAGAAGCTCATCTGTTGTTCGGACCAAATGGGCCAGCCTTCGCTCCCCACATGCATAAATGAGCCTTGGCTGCCCATGACCCTGTCGCCGGTTCACCACTGTTCCTTCCTTGGACCACCTTTGATAGATACTGACCACTGCAAACCAGGAACACCCCACAAGAGCTGCAGTTTTTGATATGCTCTGACCCAGTCGTCTAGCCATCACAATTTGACCCTTGTCAAACTCGCTCAAATCTGTATGCTTGCCCATTTTTCCTGCTTCTAACTTTGAGGATAAAATGTCCACTTGCTGCCTAATATATTCCACCCACTAACAGGTGCTGTGACAAAGAGATATTCAATGTTCAATGTTATTCACTTTACCTGTCAGTGGTCATGTGTGTGTGTGTGTGTGTGTGTGTGTGTGTGTGTGTGTGTGTGTGTGTGTGTGTGTGTGTGTGTGTGTGTGTGTGTGTGTGTGTGTGTGTGTGTGTGTGTGTGTGTGTGTGTGTGTGTGTGTGTGTGTGTGTGTGTGTGTGTGTGTTTGTGTGATGTCCAACCTGTAATATAGATGCTATGTGTGATTTTAAAAAAAGATAAGATAACCATAATAACTCTGTAAACAAGAAAAATGGATGCCATTTTAATCCATTTGGTTTTGAAATTTTTGACTAATTAACTTTTAGCAACTGGAAACTGGAGTATTATCGCCCCACACTTGTTAGCAGACTGGTGACAAAATAAATGGCATGTTTTGTTTATGCTTATTAAGCTGTTGCTTTTAAGTTGTTGACTATAATGTGAGCCCAAAAACTCTCAGTATAATGTGCTAGGAGCATTTGTACCATTTAGCAAACAGTAAAATAGCTCTGGTACTAGAATAAAGTACTTAAATTGAGCCAGTGTACTTACTAGCAACATAACCAAATATCCATATGCACAGCAATCTTTTTAGTACAAAAAGTTAATAATACAGTTAATAATACAGCACCCAGCTTGACCAGGCTGGAAAACCAGCTTAGACTGGTTTAAGCTGTTTTTCAGAAGGGTAATTATTGCTGCAATGAACAATTAAATAACAATTAACAGCTACACTCAAAAAAATAAATTGTTGAATGAACATGATTTAATCGTAGCATCTAATCAAATCAAGTAAACTTGAATTGCTTTTAATATTTTATATGAACACAATATACATTTGTAGTTTAAACATGATTTTAATATGTCAGTGTAACTTCTCTGCAGCTAACTGAATCAAAATGTTTGTATCGTGTTACTGGTAATGCACTTTAAATTATGCCTTGTTACACTAAGTAGTTAATGTCTTGTTCATGTATGATTTTTTTAATGAATATCTATCTGGTTGACTCAATTATATTTAAATTTTGATTGATTTATGCAAATAATGATGTTCTAAGTTGAGTGTAGGTCCATTGCCCCCAATGCAGTTAGGATCAACTTAGATTTATGACCTTTTGGGAAATATGACCCAAAACACTACCATAGAGATCACTTCATTGATAAAGTGAGCTGGTCCTCAACCCAAGCACAAGTGCTACACTTCTCCACAATGGTAACTCCCAAAACCATTAGCATAACAGAAACTTTTACATACCAAAATAATAGAACAGTAACCATTTATAAGACACTCCATTTTCTCATGTTGCTAAATTTTTTTTTTAAATAATACTTTATTTCAACATTTACTCTCTCAGTTCAACCCCTTTGCAAAGCATGATGGGAAGTAAAAGTCCTGTTTGATTAACTCCTGGTTGGGTTACTTGATTGAAATTATTATTTCAATATGAAAACATCAAGTTAAGTCAAAGAGTAATCATTTCAAGTCAATTTAACATGAATCAATCACATTTAAACCATTTGAACAGCATCAAAAATCTTTTTTTTTTGAGTGAATACAAAAGTGCATCGACGTTAGCAGGGCTGTAATGTGCTAATTTGCATTTAGATCTTTCAAATGGCTGATGGTTTAGTGTGAAGTCCCTATAAAGGATCAGGCTCTTTTCCGTCTCTCCGCTGTCACTATTTAAAGCGTCCGAGTTTAGAAGCGAGCCGAGCTGTGATGCGAGAGATATAAAGACAGCTGCTCACAGCTGTGTGTTGGCCTCCCTGCATTAAGGCACTCGCTGCATGCTCTGCGGTGTCGCATTGACTGAAGTGCTTTTAAGTGCGTCTTGAAACAATAAAAGAATGTACGCCAAGAAAATCTTCTACACTAATGTCTACTTCCAAAAAAACAACAACAACAAAAAAAAACTTTCAGATAAAGGACACAGCAGCTGTGATGCATGTGGAATAAAATGCTAATTTGGTGACTCCTTTCAGCGGAGTTAAAATCTGACAGCTGAGGTTACAAACTCTGCTAAAAAAGTTAATTATTGCTATGAGACTTCTTGGCAAAAATGTCACCAGTACACTCTTAAGAAAAATGGTTCTAAACAGTACCAGATTATAGTTTAACTTATAACAGCAGAACCCATTACTAGCTGTCTGGCCCATCAAGAGAACATAGTCTGTTACCTGAAAACTTCCTGGGAAAATTCCTACTGTAAGCTTATGTAACGCTGTTACTTTGTTCCAAGTCGATCCAAAGTCAACTCCCCGCCATCCAAGTCATCTCCTCATCTCATCTGCTTTAGTGTGTGTGTGTGCGCCCAGACATTCTGTAAGACAAAACCAGTTATCATCACCAAAGTCTCTATTGTTGATTCAACTCATATTCTTCAGCTCTTACATGCCTTAGTTTGGGTTCCTAAAACTTATATAATAAAACCTACCACTTGTTTCATCATTGTGTCATTGAGTAGAAAATCTGAAAAACCTAAATATAGTGTGCCAGATAAGGGAGACATACAAAATGTGTGGTGCTGGGGGTGCTCCAGGAAAGGTTTGAAAACCCCTCCTCTAATAATACCCATAATAAATTCAAAATCTCTGTCACAGAAGTATCCTCAAATAAACAGAGCTGGTCACATTGAAATGTTCTGTTAAAAAAACGTAAAAGAAAAAGAGGATTGGTAGGATGCCAGCTACAATTTGAAGGTTAAAATTGATAAATATTTTAAGAATATCAAGTACCTGTTGAGAGTCTGTGTAGCTGATTGGTCGAGCTCCAGAAAATCAATAATAAGGTGGCTTTGACAATTACAGATTTAAAAACCAAAAGGGTGTGAATAAAGAAACCCTAAAGAACCCTAAACTCTAGAACCATTCAACTTGATATGGTTCTTCAGGATGATATGGGAAATGGGACCATTGCTATGTGTAAAAAAACATTTCAGTCTATACTAAAAGTGTTTACAAAATGTGTGAATCTGCTGACTAAAATGTCTTCCTGTTTTGTCAGTTTACTGTCTTTTATACTTGGAAAAAATCGGCTAGCATTCCCATTCATCTCAATGACATTTGGAACAATGTTTTTGAGACAATTGCCTGAGCTGTCAATTCCATGTGGATTCCAATCAAACTGAATCCATAGGAAAATTAGACTACTTCATGATGCCAACACTTAATTATACAGAGTGCCAAAGAAATTTCTACTTATTTAATCAGTTTTTTGTTTTGTTTTTAAGAGTATACAGTATACAGTGCTATGTTTTACCCAAGGGCCAATTAGAGTTTAATCTGGTGCTGAAAAGGTCATTTCTATTTGGAATTATAACTGGTTTTGACCAGTTAATTTCCAGTGCTTAGTTGCCCCACTATCTGTCCACTGGACTTAATTTGGGATTTATGTCATTTTCTTTCATTTTCAGACTTACAGAATTTCTAACAAACCCTCCAAAAATAGCTAATATTATATTCTGGCAGACTTTAAAGTGCTTAAATGAGCTAATACCCTCAGATTCAATGACATTGCAGCAATGCACTTGTTAACTGCTGGCACAGAACATGAGGCTAATTGGAGAAAAGGGGAAGAAAGTTTGGATCTTGTGTAAGTGAAGAGAAATTAATATTTTCAAGTACACATCACAGAATGAAAGTCCCCCAATGACATCTGCATAATGAAATGATTGTGTCCATATTCAATGAATATATTCATATGGATCTGTCCCAAATTTCCCATGCCAACTCAGACAGCTATGATTCGGATTGCACGGTTGTTGTTTTACTACATGCTGGATATTGATTGTATTTTTCTCTCTTATTTTGTTTTGCTCCCTGAATAACAGCATTTAATAAATTTAAAATAAAGTGATTTATTAGTGCTAGCAATCCAATCTGGGATTCATTAAAGTAAAGATATTGAATCGCTAGATTCCAAAGGACCTAAAAGTGTGAATATTTGAAAAGTTAGGCAATCTAAATGAAGTGAAGTCAATGTGTGTGAATATCTGAGAAACGCAGATGTTTACTTTTGCACTGAATAGATGGCATGTTTACAAATCATCTCCAATTAATTAATTCACAAAAGATGTAGTTTCAAATAAAGCATCATTTATAAACGTAATGTGCAGCATTTAATAGGCCCATTAAAGTCTTATTAGGCAGCACATGTGGGTGTTTTTAATATCCCTGTTAGACTGGTGGTAATAGCTGTAGTGTTTGCTTGAGCATCAAAGGTGTTTTCTTCCCCCACCATTTCCCTTGGTAACCTCAATGGAACTTTATTTGGAGACTGACATAAGGTGTATTTTATTCTGATTTAGGTGTATCCCTTATGATCTAGTCGAAAAACCTCACGTCTAGTACTTAATTTCAAGCAGTCAATGTTCCATCAGCCCTTGAATCCCTAGTCCATCACAACCCATGCAAAAATGGTATACAAGTATAGAGAATTGGACACATTTCAACAGCAACTCTAAAACCCGCACTACTTCTGCATCCAAATGATCACATTTGTACTGAAGTGTTTCATACTGTGTCCAGATCCCCTGTTCCCTGCCTCCACAAAATGCTGTATCTGTTCTCAAAATCTGTACCAGCAACTGACATATAAAAGAGCTTGCATATAAAGAATGTGTGCACATCACAGTATGAACACACAAACACCATCTAGTTTTGTACCATAACTGCAGTTCAGTGCAATATGAAAACTGCTACCGTTACCATGCCAACAGCTGCAGCTGCACAGTAACTGCAGCCATTTTGCAGTAGATGTCATACAAATACATGTTGCTCTTCTGGACTGAGTTGCAGTTGTTCTTTATTGAGTTTAACTTATATTGTACAGAACTGTAGTTACTCTAACCTGGAGTTGTGCTATATTTGTACTGTTGAGAACTGTTTTAAATTAGACTGCATTGAACTGCACCTGCGCTGCAATAATAAAGCTTCATTCACACAGGGCATCGTCATTAACGCTTCTCATTTACTTTGAATGGGTGACGTCATGCATTGCCGAACTGAACTGTGGGTTCCGTCACGTCGCTTCACTCACGTTGCTCGCAGTAGAAGTTGAACATTTCTCAACTTTTCAAGCGCAATGCAGGTGTCAGCCAATCAGATCGCCAAATTCCCTAGTGCAGACACTAGCCAATTGCATTCATGCAACAGCGCAGACTGGCCAAGGCATGGAAAAAACCCCTGAGAGTGTCCTGTGGTATCTGGCACCAAGACGTTAGCAGCGGATCCTTCAAGTCCTGTAAGTTGCGAGGTGGAGCAACCGTGGACCGTACTTATTGGTCCAACACATCCCACAGATGCTCAATTGGATTGAGATCTGGGGGAATTAGGAGGCCAAGGAAACACCTTGAACTCTTCATCTTGTTCCTCAAATCATTCCACAATGTGTGCAGTGTGGCAGGGTGCATTATCCTGCTGAAAGAGGCAACTTCCACCAAGTAACACCATTGTCATGAAGGCTGTTCCTGGTTTGCATCAATGTTTAGGTAGGTGGCACATGTCTAATTTACATCCACATGAATGGCTGGACCCACGGTTTCGCAGAAGAACACTACTCAGAGCATCGCGCTCCCTCCACTGGCTTGTCGCTTGCATGCCCATTGTAGGCACATTGATGGTGGACAGGGGTCATCATAGGCTCTATGATTGGTTTGCAGCTACACAGCCCCACAGGCAGCAGAGCACAATGCACTGTGTGTTGTGACACATTCTTCCATAATCATCATTAAAATTTTGTGTGGCTTGTGCTACAGTAGACCTTCTGTTGGCTCAAAAGAGATGGGATTGCCTCATGCCCTTCTACATCGATGAGCCTTGGCCGCCCAACATGAAACCCTGCATGTTGACGGTTTGTGGTTTGTCCCTCCTTGGACCACTGTTGGTAAATTCTCACCACTGCAGACCGAGAGCAACCTATAAGCTTTGCCACTTCAGAGAAACTCTGACCCAATCGCCTTGCCATAATAATTTTGCCAATGTCAAAACAACTACGTAACTATTCATTATGAATTATGGTGTCAGGAAACATAGATTCGTTGAACTATGTTGGTAATGATGTAACTTACGACTAGTTGGCTGATGATGCTTTTGGGAAATGCACTGATCTTTATTTCTTCCCATTTCTCCTGCATCCAACACATTGATAACGAGAACTGATTGTTTGCTTACCATCTAATCTACCCAGACCTTAATATTGTTAGGAGATGATCAATGATATTTGCCTCACCTGTGACTGGTTATAATGTTTTGGCTCATCAGTGTAAAATATTATGCAGACAACTGTATTTATACTTTAATAGATCTAAAGCCATTTTCCTATACTACAGTATGCCAATGAAATGTCAATCTTAAACAAAGAATTATAAAAGTACTACTTACAACTTATGGTAAACTATAATCTAAGGTCTTCTGAAGTTACAGTAGCTTTACAGTATGTAAGAAAGATACTGAAATATCAAGGGTGAGTAAATAATGACAGAATTTACATTTTTAGGGAAACTATCCCCACTACAGAAGCATTTAATTGCAGTAGAGTTTTACAATGTATGGTGCAGCATCTTTGTACAACACAAAACTGCATGTTTTACTTCTGGATTGAAGTAATACTGCAGTTTTATTGAGGTAAGAGCAACTGCTACGTCTGTGAAATATTCTGTCAGTAAGGCAGGTAATCCCTCAGAAGGGCCTAGCAGTGTTCAAAGCTGCCATCTTTATGCCAACGCTGAATTTTTTTTTAAAAGAGGATTAATTCTTGGGTAAATATTGGCTCCAAAACAGGAACCAGTGGGCTGTTTGTTTGATGCGATAGAGGCGCCACACCATTTTGACATACCCTAGACCTACACTTCCTTTGTAGCTGAGAAATAAAATAAAAACACTTTTGTAGTATACAGCATAGAACCTCGCACAACATTTCTCCTTCCAAAATTTATCCTCCCAGATTTCTCCTTCCCAATACATGGAAATATGCTAGTCTGACATATCTGTGGATGGATAGATTAATGAAAGCTTTCAACACAAGGTCAGCGTCCTCTTGTTTGCCAACTTCATCCTGTCATAAAAGTTTAAATACCACTCTGACCTGAAGTGGCTATAGTTTTATTAGTGAAGGTTTCTCACAACGTAGTGCCAATCAATAGTTAATTAAAGTCCAACAGACTGAACAGAAGACTGAGAGTCTGAGTCTGTGGGCCGAACGGGATGCTGCTGGCAAGATTTTTCAGGCCTGTGTTCAATACGGTTGGCTTCTTCTATCACTTAGTGAACTATTGAGTAGACTAATAATTGCTAGATGTTGTTTTGCTCTGGTCAGCACTGCAGTCTTTTATCTGAGACTTTAAGTCTTTCTGAGTGGACGTGATGTTTTTAATAGACCATTGTTATTTTCTAATACAGTATTTGTTTGAGAGTTGGAGCAACAGTATTCACGAATGTCCCGAAATGCATGTTGTTGGATTTTCCAAGTTTGGGTTGGACATATTTAAGGATTCAAAAAAAAAAAAGATGCTTTCTTTCTAAAGTTTTCAAACTTGGACTTAAGAAAGCCTTTGGGGTACAGGGCGGTCCATTGAATACCTCAGAGGAAAGGAAAAAAGGTATATTTTTACCTATTATTTTTATATTTTGTTTGTACTTACATTTTTTATATAATCAAATGAATGCGTCCTAGCTGAATAAAATGATTTCTTTAAAAAATCCTGCAGAACCCAAGCGCGTTAGACAAAAGTTAGAGGCATTCCTGGGTCAATATATTTTGTTAATCCTGGAACAACATTCCAGTCCAAAAATGTAATCCTAACCATATCCCTAACCCTAACGCTACCCATAAGTTACCCCTAAAATCAGATGAAAATGATAGGTGAATAACACTGATGTAGAAGCACTTAACCCTGGGTGTAAGCCTAACATAAACTGTTGACATAAACTGTAAACTTGTCCATCAAATCTGATTGGTTGATTGGAATATTGCTCCAGAATAAACAAAGATATTGATCCAGGAACATGGTGAAATCAGGTTCTATGTACATGAAAAAATATAGCTGCTTGTATGTTTTATGAAGGAGGCCCCTTACAAAGGTATCATCATTTTGGGGGGTCTTTGTGATCAAAAAGTTAGGAAATCCTTCTTTAGTTTACATCACATCTATGATGTGTGATTTCCAACTTGCTAGTGTTAGTCAGTCACAGGACTTTCCCATTCAAGAGAATATTTAATCGGATGATAATCTGTGTAGTGCAAGATGAGTCATCAATATTTTTTGCTTAATTTTCCCCCAAAAAAGGGGCAGGGGGATGCTAAATCTGCTAAAAGTCACCTTTTAGGACTACACCAGCATACATTTGACCTCAAAGCTAACACAAAAGTCAAACCCATAAAAACCATCTCACCGACTGCAGCACATCCCATCTCACTTGTTGCAGTTTTACTCCCCATGATCTTCTCCAAACATTCAAACCCCCCTACAGCGTCACACTAAACTGTCTAACCCCCTACTGTCTGTCTAGCTCCCTCCCACCTCAGCTCTTACAACACCTTGCAGGTTCTTATTACTCTCATCGCTGGCCTGCTGCCAGCCAGCAGGCAGCTGAATCTCGACCCTCTCTGATTTCTTGTTTTCCTGTAATCACAATGGCCCATATTCACAAAGCCTCTTAAAACACCAGCTGTTCTTGGCTCACTTTAGATTTTTGTTAAATAGCATCTGAGATTAGTAGTGACAGACCGATACCTGATCCCAGAGCATCTCAACTAGCATGAGATACTTTGTAAAAACACATGGAAGAGCACTCAGTAGGGTTCGTTTGAGAGACATTAGCACAGGGACGTGCACAGACATTATGGGGGGCAGGGGCTCAAGTGGAAAAATGGGCACTTATAATTATTTATTTAAAAAAATAATAAACCCTAAGACAACTCTGACTTCCTTACCAATTTATTTTAATTTCCTCACACTCACGCAATTGTTTTATTCTTGATTTCTACAAAATAATCAGTTCACACAGAGACCATGTTCTTCTTTAGTAATGACTAGGTTTATCACAAGAGCAGACGACAGCAAAGGAAATTATGCCACAATGTGCATGTTTTCTACACTACTATTTTCAAGAAGCTACATATTTAGACCGCACCAAGGAGAGGGACATAGTTTCACTAATAATTTGTTTATTTTGCACAAATCAATAAATCATTTTTATTATTTTGGAGTTATTGGAATACTTTTTTCATGTAGTGGATAATTTTAAGATTTTGGTCCATTTTTGCTTCCATTTCTTTCACTCTAATGGAAAGAAAACTTAAAGGATTAGTCCGCTTTTAAATAAACTTTTCCTGATAATTTACTCACCCCCATGTCATCCAAGATGTCCATGTCTTTCTTTTTTCAGTCGAAAAGAAATTAAAGTTTTAGATGAAAACATTCCAGGATTTTTCCTCCATATAGTGGACTTCAATGGGCACCAAACAGTTGGTCAAAATTAGTTTCACTGCAGCTTCAAATTGTTCTACACAATCCCAGATGAGAAATAAGGGTCTTATCTAGTGAAACCATTGCTCATTTTCTGAAAAAAAATTGAAAATTATATAGATTTAACCATAAATGCTGATCTTGAACTAGCTCTCTTCTTCTTCTCTATTAGAATTCCAGCAGTGTAGACACTGCTAAGCGTATAACTGCCTTCCACAGGTCAAAGTTACAACAAACAACTAATTGTTATATACTATTGAACTAGCATATTCCATATAAAAATTAGTTCAAACTTTGACCTGAGGAGGGCAGTAATACACTTAGCAGTATATACACTGCCGGAATTCTAATAGAGAAGAAGAAGAGAGCTAGTTCAAGATGAGCATTTCTGGTTAAAATGTATAAAATTTCAATTTTTTTTTAGAAAATTAGTAATTGTTTCTCTTGATAAGACCCTTATTTCTTGTCTGGGATTGTGTAGAACAATATAAAGCTGCAGTGAAACTAATTTTGACCTTCAACTGTTTGGTGCCCATTGAAGTCCACTATATAGAAAAAAAATCATGGAATGTTTTCATCAAAAACTTTAATTTCTTTTCGACTGAAAAAAGAAAGACATGGACATCTTGGATGATATGGGGGTGAGTAAATGATCAGGAAAAGTTTATTTAAAAGTGGACTTTTAAATATGGACCTTTAAGACTAACCCTACATACTTAGATGGTGTTTGTCTTAAGCCTACTACCATCCGTCTGTTTGCATCTGTAGATTTCTTCTAAATTAACCAAAACAAGCTAATCTGCATATTTAAACACATCAAGAGTTTCTTCCCCTTAAAGGTGCTAAACAGGATCTTTTAGTAAGAACAACCCCCCTGCTTTCGTGGGAACACCTCCCAAAATTTGTGCACGAGTATTGGAACACAACAGTTTACCACTTCATTATGTCAGACTCACCGAAGGTAACTCATAATCTGCAGTTGTTACTCATGTCTCTGGACAAAAGCATTGCATGCGGCGCCTGTGGAGTGTGGAAAGTTACTGCAGCGCTTGGCTGATGTTTTTAAGGCCCTACCTCGTGCACAGATGATAATATTATTCCTTTCAGTGCACCTAATAAATAGTCTTTTATCAGTTAGTAAAGACAGTTTCAAGTAATATTGCAAAAATGTATACAACAAAACATCCTCTTTAGCACCTTTAAATGTTATAAATACATTATATATTATAACTAATGCCTGCAGAGGGCACCAAAAGCCTGCTGATATTCGTTGTTACACAGCACAGCACGATCAAATCAACGATCAAAGCCAATCACCATAAATAAAAAAAATTTCTACAGCCACTTTTATCGATGTATTCTCCTGTGTAAGCATAGATTTAGGAATAACATTATGTAATGCTGTATTATGATTTTTAAATAGTTTTAATGAATTGTGCATCCTTAGAAAACTGTCTAATAATGTGGTTCATGGATGCTCCTCTTCTGGTGTTGACAGCCCTACAGATATCTTTACCATGGTTCAAAACACACCACATTAAAATAATTGAAATTATAATATGACATAAATTACATTAGTATCAAATCAGGCTTAATGCTGCGTTAAACGTATAAATAAACTCACCCTTAAATAGTTTCAAAATAGTTTCTCAAGTTTCACATGTCTGTGAACATACATAGGCTACCTGAAAGGAATGCAAGAGATGGATCCATCTAGGGCTTTTTTTCCCTTCTCATCACCAGACAGCAGTTGTATTTTCCCAGGCATAGCTGTCAGAAGTTTTCAGCCAGCAGTAAACGCAAGGTGTGCGGGAATGAATGGCGTGTCGCGGATTGAGGGCATCTGATCTCGACAAAGCCAACCTGATATATAGTATTTATTATTATTATTTTATTCAGTAAATATATTTTTGACAGGGAAGCTGTGTGCAAACTTTCTTTCTCTCGAGGAAGAAAAAGGGCAGGGGCTCAAGCCCCCTTTTATTTCTATGTGTGCACGTGCCTGCATTACCACGATAAGGGAAGCTTTTGAGGTAAAAGAAGGAAAGGTATCAGGACAAAAACAAACAATAGCCTTTAAGCCATAAAACACAAAGCCATAAAGCTGTCAATATGTAGCACAATGTTTTTCCAGAAACCGGGGAGTGTAAATCATCTGAGTATGAACCTGATGTAGAGAACTCCATGGGTGGTAACTGTTCCGAGTGTTTGGGGCAGATTTCTTCCAGACATTTCTGCTGGTCTCAGCATGCTAGCATTTCATCAGTCATAGAGTGTCATAAAGTGTTTAGCTCAGCTAAGGACACAAAAATGTGTGTATGCTCAGCTCTGTGTTCATTTGAACGATGATGGTGCTAAAAGTTTTTTTTCTCTTTTCTGTCTACCCTTTTTCTCTTTCTCTGATGTGTGGCATTGAGCAAGCATGCAAGGTTCCTGTCAATCCTCGCTTAAGCTACGGATTAAAAGTTTCAACTTTAGAGAAAATAGTCATTTTGTAGTTTTAAATTTCAGGTCTTGAGGCAAAGCACCTTTCAAGGTGAGATCTGCTCTGTAGCAATGCAGTAGTGGTTAAGGGGAGGGGCTGGATTTGGGGCAGAGGCTGTGTACATTTCCAACACTAGGGATCTTGAGAAAAAGGTCAATCTTGCAAAACAAACATTCAAAGTACTTGTTTAGAAGTTAAACCATTTTGGTGAGCCAGTGATTCCAAGTGAATTACACTGCAATTTAAATGTACACAGGATGACAACCTTCAGTCGTGTTAAAAAGCATCTTTCAAATAATGTAAAGATACACACAAAGATGTCACATCCTTCCTGGGGGATGAAATGAAATTCAGATGAAATTCTTTTCAGAACATTAAAACGTCTCTGATTAGCTCTAACTATTTATTTATTTTTTTTATCCACAGACAACATTCAGCACTCAGGTAAATGCCTTGGCCGTTTCTTTAATTTTGGCTCCACAAAGAGTTCAATCTTTTTCTTGTCCAAACATTTAAAGTACTTTGGAATTTTTTGGAGAGTCAGTTCCAACTGAACTGCATTGCAATTTTTCAGCTTACTGACCTGTTGCAATGAGTGTAATTTGCTTGAGAATGAATCAGTATATTTTTAGTATTATTTATGTACTATTATAGTTTTTATGGTAACACTTTACACTCTAAAAAATGCTGGGTTGTTTCAACCCAAATTGGGGTCAAATATGGACAAACCCAGCCGTTGGGTTAAAAAATGCATTTAAAAATTTAACCCAATGGTTGGGTTTGTCCATTTTTGACCCAAACTTGGGTTGAAACAACCCAGCATTTTTTAGAGTGTATAATGGTCTGCCATTAATAAGTAACTATGCAGAAAGTAATGCAGGACTAATGAGTAGTACTACATTAACAATTCAACTACTACTATTAACTAATATAGAAACAAGCTTAACTAATCAGTAAGCAATATCAAATTTAGGACTAAGATAGTTCCTTATTAGCTAATCAACAATTAGAGAATGAGAATGGCATCATTAAGAACTAATAGGTATATGACAAATTATAAAGAATTACTAATTAATTACTAATCACAACACTAAAGTGTCTGAGATGTTTTTTTACTCTCAACATGGTCATAAAATGCATCATTAATTACTCAAGTGTTACCTAGTCACTATGCAGGAACTACTAGTGATCAGGACCATTATTTTACAGTGAAAAACACCTTTTTGGTCCAGATCACTAGTTCTTGAAGATTGTCCTTTTTTACTCTCAACGTGGTCATACAATGCATCACTAATTACTCAAGTACCTAGTCATTCTTCAAGAACTACTAGTGATCTGGACCATTATTTTAAAGTGAAAAAGATGTAGTCCAGATCACTAGTAGTTCCTGCATAGTGACTAGGTAACATTTGAGTAATTAATGATGCATTTATGACTATATTCAGAGTAAAAATGATGACTGATTACATCTCTGTCACAGTTCCCATCGTTTCTGTACTCCATCTCCCATCATCCTCCCTGGCCCTCAACTGCACTCACTCTACCACTCAGTAATTACCCGCACCTGCAAGCCACTCATCACCACAGCAGTACTTAAACACACCACTCACCTCAGTCAGTTGTCTGGTCTCGTTTGAACCAAGGACTCTCCATGTTTGTTTCCAAGACTTCCAAGTTATTTTTCCAAGCACTGTTTATCCAGTGTCCGTGTGATATCTTCTATGTGTGAGTTGACCTACTGTCTCCTTGTGTCCCTCCAGCCTACCAACCTTCAACTATCCACAAACCTAAGACCAAGGACAGTATCAGTTTTCTGTTATCACTTCACAAAGACTCCTTCTGCCATTCACTCACCTGCATTCCTGTGTTTTCCCTGCTGTTTGTCAATAAACCACCATCTGCTTGATTACCTGTTCTATCCTTTTGTCCGTAACAGTCTCTGACACACGATAATGTTCTTTACAATTTGTCCGTTAGTTAATAGTTATCAATGATGGTAATCTCATTAGGTAATTATTGAGTAGCTAATAAGGAACTATCTTCTAAATTTGATATTACTTACTGATTAGTTAAGCTTGTTTCTATATTAGTTAATGGAAGTAGCTGAAGTGTTAATACTCATTAATCCTGCATTACTTCCTGCATTGTTACTTATTAATGGCGGTCCATTATTCTAAAGTGTTACCATTTTTATTAAGATTTTAAGTAATTGTTATGCGCTTAACTGCTTTTATATTATTGATATTATTTTTATTTCAGTTTCAGTCCAGTTTTAGTTTTTATTTGTTTTCCCGTTAGTGATTTTAATTTTGTTAGTTGGCATGGCAATATTTCTAAATGGCTTTTCATCTAATATTTATATTTTACAGCATTATTTCAAATGTTTTAATAGTTAAGTCTAGTCTATCCCTCTAATTTTAGCTAGAGGGATAGTTCACCCAAAAATGAAAATCCTAGTTAACTCACCCTCATGTTGTTGCAAACCCATAAGACTTCTGTTCATCTTCGAAACACAAATGCAACACAAAAACCACTTTGACACTTCAAAAAGTTCATGAAGAGATCGTGAAACATCCACATGAATTGAGAGTTATAGTCCAAATTTTTTGAAGACACGATCACTTTATATGATAAACAGATTGAATTTAGGATTTTATTCACACATAAACATTCATCAATTCACACAGCAGTTGTGGTAAACGGAAGCTCAAGCATGTTTTCTTGACCTGCGAGAACCAATTAGATTAATTCTCGTGTGTTATGCAGCACATTTGAACTTCCACAAGAACCAATGAGGTTTTTTCTCGCGCATCAGGGAAATATGGTTGAGCCTCTGTTTACATTTGCTGATCAATATTTATATGTGAGTAAAAGCATAAATTAAATCTGTTCATCATAAAAGGCAACAAAGTCTCTTCAGAAAATTTGGACTAAACCACTCGATTCATATGAATTAGTTTTATAATATCTTTATGAACTTTTTGAAGCGTCAAAGTGGTAGTTGCATGGACTGTCAATAGAGTAACAGAAATCTCTCAGATTTCTTTTAAAATATCTTCATTTATGTTTTGAAGATGAACGAAAGTCTTAAAGGCTGGAATACACAACACGACTTAAAAAAAAAAAAAAAGAACTGGGTATATACACTAAACGACTGAGGATCATAAACTACCAGACTTTAAAATCGTACTGAACACAACAAACTTGCCATGCTGATAGGAGACACATGACATATTTGCAGGATATGACCGTAGTTGAAATAACTAGCCAAGTTTATTTGGATGCGGTTTGAATGGGTAGAGGACTCTACAGATTACAACACAAGTTAGGCATAGTCAGTTGTTTTATCTTGTTACCATTGATTATATTAATCCAATATCAGTCGCTGTTTACATTTAATGTAGCTAATAAATCATTTGCAGCTATTGGCGTTCAGGCTATTTATCCACTTATCCCAGACATGTCCAGCCCTAGATAATGATTAATATTAACATTGAAATGAATGAATCAATATTTACCTCAGACTGTAGTTTACTAACATCTCAAGACGAAGCTAGCAATACAGTATGTACTTGGTTAGTTCTGATGGGATTGCCACCCGAGCTTTGTGAATATGCGCTCTTGATTTCCATTGGCTGGTCAGTATACAGACTGTACTGTAATGTAGCATACTGTCAGTAGCAACTTGTCATACAAGATATGTGCTCTAAAATCTGCTCAAAATATCAAACTTGTTTTGATATACTCCGACTGGATGGAATCAAAGTCTGTGCCTAATGCCTATCATACAAAATACTAGCTTGAGTATTGCCGTTTAGTGCAAGAGATACGATTTGCGAGACGGCGACAGTTTACTCGTGTTGAATCGTGGTGATTATCTTGGCCAATTCTGACAGTCCTACCCAAATTTCGTGTGCAGTGGAAAACAACATTCAGTCATGTTAAAACTTCCAAATGAAGTAATGTAAAGATATTACAGATACATATTTTAACTGGTATCACATCCTTCCTGGGAACTATTTGGGGATTAAATGAAATTCAGATCTTTTCAGAACTCTGACAAAATCTTTTCTTTCATCTCTCTCTTTTTTTTTATTCCACATACAGCATTCTGCACTCAGGTAAATGCCTTGGACGTTTCTTTAATTTTGGGTCCACAGAGAGTTCTGTCTTTTTCTTGTCCTCTGTGCCTTCACTTGATCTTCTGTCTCCATCTTCTCTGAAGGGGTGTAGGCCGTGAATTATTAAATGAGCAGCTGTTATTTCCATATTAGCATAATTTTACAATCCAATGAATGCACTTACATTCTATTCAATGCATTTTTAATCTACCATATTTCCGACCACATGGCTTGATAACCCTGAAATCACTTTAATTCTGTTTAAATCATTTTCTGACAGATAGTCCACTCTTACTCTTTAAAATCATTGCCATAAAGCCATTTTACTTCCATAATGTCTTTTTGCAAGTTACATTGTTATGCCAGTTGGTGGCAACAAGTGACCTGCGCTGCCAATTTTGTCGCTAGATTTAGCGACTTCCCCGCCCTTTTTGAGACTTTTTTCAAAAGCCTTGTCACAAATCTAGAAACTTCTTGGACTAACCTTATCTAGATTCTGTGACTCACCCACTGGTCTATATTTATATTAATATAGATTAGTAGACTTGCCAGTATGACGTCATCTAGTGACATTTAGCACCCAGTGTTATTTACATTTTTAAATGAAAGCAATTGGCAACACTGCAAGGGACTTGTCCTCATGAGTCACTCAATGAATCATTCACTAAACTGATTTGTTTAAAAACACAGATTCATTTAGGAGAAAACAAAATACGAGTGAATCATTGATTCATTCCCTCCATCGATTCATTTAAAAAAACACTTATTCATTCAAGAACGAAAAAAGGGCTGTTTTTAAAATGAGTGAATCAGTCACTCAATTGATTTATTAGATAGTACTGATTCATTTAGGAACAAAACAAATGACTGTTCGTATGAATCAGTTATTGAGGCATTTACTCAACCAATTCATTCATATATACACTGATTCATTCAAACGCCATATGGAAAGAAAAAAACACTATACAGAGTGTGTTGCTGACCCGCAAAGGGCAGCACCAGTTTTGCATATTTTGGAAATATTGTGTAACAATATTTTATATAATTTGTCACATGGAGAATCATTTATGAATGTGTATCGGAACAATAGCAGTCTTGCTCATTTGATATTGCTTATATTGGTTATGAAGATATTATTTATTTATTTATTGGATGCTCTCTAGCATTTTGGGACTTTTTCATTTGATGTGGTGAGTGAAATGTGAAATGGGTGAGGTCAAATGAGTGAGGTTTAGGCTTGAGAAGTAGTGGTGATTACCTAGAAAGAGCAAAACATCTAATGCCACACAAGCTGTTGGTCTCGGCTTTCAGATGAAAAAATAGAAGGCAAAGCAATTAAATCAAGTTTGATCCCAAAAAAGGCTGCGGACGCTTGCCGTAAGCTTCCCCATTACACTAATCCCAACCAGGAAACTCAATACGGATAAGAAACCCCTATGACACTCTGCAAACTCTTCCGTTTACGGGGCCTGAAAGCACGTTAAATTACCAATCACCCAGAATGGATGAGAGCCTGAAACTACAGTTCTCTTTGAAAGCCACACAAAGGGATTACCTCCCCCAGCGCCTGCAGATCTGGCAGGATGGCTGGATGTTTTTGAGTTTGTTTGCTCTGTGTGCAGGAAAACTGAACCCCTGGAACAGATGAACAGAGGGTTGGCCGTTCCAAAATCACTTGATGGCAACACATAAATCACACATTCCCGATCACAGTACCTGACTGGAGGGCCAGACTCTCTCTCCTAAAGGGTAGGAAGTCACACCCGAGAGCAGCGCCGACATTTCCTTTCTCAGTTTATCTTCACATGTCTGACTCCAGCTCTAATATTACACTGCTCACAGGTCCATCAGTGCTGCTCCATGTGCTGCCTTTCAAATCACAGGCTAGCAGAGATAATGCAGTGTACAGTTCAAATGACTGTGTTTGCTTGAATGACTGTGCCACTATCGAATTTTGTTCATTTTACATTTAAAAGTTAAAGCCTTCTGGAGAGGAAAAATATACACTGAAAACTGAATTTACTCATACACTATTCATACACTGAATTTTTCTTGTGTAATATTTATAAGACATCTTTTTGTTGCCGTTTTAAAACTCCAAAAATAAGCACCCTTAGATGGAGTGGCTTGAAGGGGTTAGCAAAATGAGAGTTTTGTAGCCTGTTTTTTCCGAGTACTCAAAAATAAAGGGACTGAATTTTAACAGATACCATATAGAAGAGATTGTAAAATTTTCGTATTTCCTGTGACATTAATCTTTAATTGAATATAGGAACAAAATGTTTCTTAACTACTAATTTCTTCATATTTCCTAAATCTTCTAGAGAAAAAAGTTATTTTTTTTTAAAAGAATTATTAATTTCTTTATATTTTTCTTAAAAACAAACACTTCTGAAGAGAAGCAAAAAAAAAAAAGTTTCATTATTGAATTTCTCAATAATTAAATTCTTAAAAAAGGTATTAATCATAAACTTTTTAAAGGTTGGATAGTCTCAAACTTGTAAATATAAGGTAAGATGTTTAACCCTAAAAGGGGCAACGTGATACAAACATCTGAGAAGCTGCGGGGCAAGGCAGGGAAAATTTGGGTCTCATTTCATGTTGAAAGCGTGTTTGTTGTGAATATTTAGATCTGCTGACTTTGTTCATAAATTTTTTGTTTAGCTTACGGGCAACATTTATAAACAACATGACCACCTGTAGTATGAAATCTACTAACCTTCTGATAAAAGTTGATACATTTCACATATTTACAATATTTGGAGGGGACTTACATGTTGTTGGTCAGTGTTAGCTTATTACATTTATGTTAAAATTTTATTAATTTAATTTTTACATTTTTCATAATTCTTCTGTAAATGTTTGCATCTCTCCCAGGTCACGTTGCCCGTTTGGGGGTATAAATCCATTGAAAACAGAATGCTTGTTTGGCAATGCGTATTACAACATTATAGCCAGATTTTTAAATTTTTTATTCTCATAACTTAAACTAAACATGCTTTGTAAAATTCTGTGCAACAATAAGTATAATGCCTATTTATGAATATGTTGTGTAATGCTGTATAATGTTTAATATGCAAATTTCTAGGCCCTATAAATTATAAATACAATTATAAATTATACATTTGCTGAAAAAACTTGTTTTACATAATCTACTTCATGCATTCTGTCCTCTGATTGATGATTCATACTTTTTTATTAAGTAAAGTATTTTTTGCTCAGAAATCTTTAATGATTTTTATAAAGTAAATATAAGATAAATATTTTACTGTACTGAAGCATCTTGGGTTTACTTTGATTATTCATGCATTATTTTTTAATGTTAAATATTAAAAATTCTTTTTACATTTTTTCATGTTAATGTAAATGTCAAATATGACATAACAGACGTTTGGGGAACATTTTCCATCTCTCAATGAATTGCATAAATGACATAAAAGCCTGATGAAAAAGTCAGTATGTGTGTGTGTGTGTGATATGAAAATACTTGTATGCAAACTTGTATATATACTGTATGCATGGATATGTTTTTTTTTTGTTGTTGAGTATCATAATTATTAGGGCTGTCAATCGATTAAACATTTTAATCTAATTAATTGCATACTCTGTGATTAATTAATCTAAATTAATCGCATACATAATTTTTGCTGTGAAAGTATTAAATATTTCAATTCGTCTTCACTGGTGACAGACTTGGTCATCCACACAAACAGTAAAAAGTGCCCTACCCACATGATCTGCGAGCCCGATAGTGACAATAAAGTACCCGTCACTCTCACTGTAATTCTTTCTTGCCCTCTTTGCAAAAAAAAAGTGATTTTATAGTTTTGTAAGAGATGTTTTTTTGCTAAACCTGAAAAGTATAAAAAAAATAGCATTTAGAAGTTATATTAACTAATAATATAATTTTCTACCATATACAATTGAATGCACATAGCTAACAATAACTTGCTTTGTTTACCTCACTCAAGTCTAAACTAACAGATTTTATAGGTAGGCCTAATTTACTACACATTGTCATTTAAATAACCTGAAAATATTGTGGATTATTAAGGCTAATTTTACTAACCACTCTTGCTAAATGGGGTAAGCACACTTGTGTTCTCATTTCAGAGTTGTTCGAGTAAATGATTCATTATAGGCCGTGTGGACCGATCAGTTGTTGTCATGATTCATTAAAATTAATCTGTTCAAATGAGTCATTAGGTCGCGAATCGGACATTAGCGGATGTTGACGCGTTGCGTGCGAATCGCGACTGTTATTAGGACATCGCAAAAGATTTGTCAACACAGAAAACACTTCACCACTGGATAGGATTTTCTTTTTGTTTACTGAAAGTGTGGTTTATGTCAGCTGTACGTGCATGGCGCCTGTCAGAGAAGATGAGGTGACGTTCTCACTATTCACACCCAGCGGTTATTCAGGAAAAAACATTCTCTGAATGTGCCTCGTGAAACATGGATTTGGTCTTACGAACTTTTAGCATTGTGTCAGTTGATTTAGATTATTATGTGTGAGGTAGAGAGAGTGCAAAGACGGTGCTTACTTTGAAGACAGAGAGCTTTCGCGCACGAGAACGTCTCCAGGTTCAAAGGTCAATACGGAATGGATTAATCTGCAGGGTTTTTTTTAACGCATTATTTTTTATCAGATTAAATAATCAAAATTACCAGAGCAGTGAGCAGGTGAGTGAAGGCAGATTAAGTTCTTAGCAGATGGTTATCAAGGCAGTGATACTTGTCTTGATCTTCTCTCCAGGATTCGAGGATGGCGGACAGACGTGGAACAGAGGACACACGGAGACACTCACAGAAGACAGGAGAACACTGAGGATCTAGGAAACACACTGGAGACAGGTAAGTAGTCCGTAAGGTAGGTATTCGGGTAAGTATGCGTTAACGAGACCGGACAATGAATTTGTGGCTGTGAGTGTCTCTTATAGTGCTGCTGATTGTGATGGTAATGAGTGTCAGATGTGCGTAGTTAGAACTCTGGTGAGGGAGTGTGACGTGATTAGGTGAGTGAAGAGCCTGGCGTGTCTGTGACATTACCCCCCATGGTCCGCTCCAGAGGACCGAGGACCCCGACAACGTGGTGGCCGACCTCTGCCTCTTGGAGCTGGTCTGTTGGGATGTCTGGCATGGAAATCTTCCAGAAGGCTAGGATCGAGAATGTCAACTCTGGGAACCCATGATCTTTCCTCGGGGCCGTATCCTTCCCAGTAGACAAGATACTCCAGGTGACCACCACGGCGCCGGGAGTCCAAGGTGTCTTTTGCCAGATACACTGCTCCATCCTCCTTGATGACTGGAAGGGGGGGGTTCTTGCTCTGTAGAGGGAAGAACAGAAGGGTGGTGAGGTTTCAACAGAGATACATGGAAAGTGGTGTGAATCTTGAACTCAGGTGGAAGTTGCAACTGGTATGTGACTGGATTGACTTGGCGGATGATGGTATAGGGGCCAATGAATCTGGAACTCAGCTTTCTACAAGGTAGACGCATCCAAATATCTCTAGTGGATAACCAGACCTTATCTCCAGGTTGATATATGGGTGCTTGAGAACGACGAAGATCCGCTGTTAATCTGCGTCTCCTGAGGGCCCGTTGAAGTTGGAGATGAGCTGAGTCCCAGACCCTCTCGCTCTCCCGGAACCAGTAATACACTGCCGGGACATCTGATGGTTCCCCATCCCAGGGGAACAGTGGGGGCTGATAGCAGAGTACGCACTGGAAAGGGGTGAGATCAGTGGTGGTCTGACGGAGGGAATTCTGGGCGTACTCGGCCCAGCCCAGGAACTGGCTCCAGGAGTCCTGGTGGCCATGACAGAAGGTACACAGGAAGCGGCCAATCTCCTGTATCTTCCACTCTGTCTGCCCATTCGTCTGGGGATGGTATCCAGATGAGAGGCAAATGGTCACATCTAGGAGTTTGAAGAAGGATTTCCAGACATGGGATGTGAATTGAGGTCCTCTGTCAGATACAATATCCTCAGGCAATCCAACGTATCTGAAGACATGGTTGAAGATCAGCTCTGCTGTGATCATCGCTGTGGGAAGTCCTGGGAGAGGAATCAATCGACATGACTTGGAGAACCTGTCAACCACAACCATCATGCAGGTGTGTCCATTGGAGATCGGTAGATCTGTGATGATGTCCACTCCTAGATGTGACCACGGGCGAGTTGGAATGGGCAGAGGTTGTAGTTTCCCGGAGGGAAGATGATGAGGGCTCTTGGATATGGCACATTCCCTGCACCCCTTTATGTACATCCTGACATCCGCTGCCATGTTGGGACACCAGAAGCGCTGTTTCATTGACCCCTAGGTGGCCAGTGCCCAGCGACGAATGAGAGGAGTGAATGATGGGAACGTGTCGTGTCCGAGGGATGTATAGCAAACCTGGGGGACAGCGCGGCGGGGTGTTGATGGAGGCATTGGACTCGGGCAGTGTCTCCTCTGACCAGGTTATGGGACTTACAATGAGATTCTATGGGAGAATGGACTCTTCAGAACTTTCATCGGGACTGTAGATACGTGATAGAGCGTCAGCTTTGACATTCTTGGAACCAGGACGATAGGAAATGGTGAAGTTAAATCGAGTAAAGAACAATGCCCATCTTGCTTGACGTGGGTTCAATCTCTTTGCATCATGCAGGTACTCCAAATTCGTATGGTCTGTTAATACCAGAAAGGGATGACGGGCTCCTTCGAGCCAATGCCTCCACTCCTCCAAGTAGGGCTGGGCGATATATCGCATGAGATTGTCACGCGCATTTCGTCAGTAAAGCCGGTTCCCTGATTACTGCTAAATCGCCATCACCTGCTTTCAAATGGAGCGGCATTTAATAGACAGAGCCGTAGTTCACTGACAAGCCACGCAATATCGCATTCATATCGCAGATGAATCACCTTCGATAATGAACGCGATATTGCGTGGTTCAAAAATAAAGTCATGTATAAAGTCATAAATAAAGTCATTATGAAATTGTATTATTTGTGTCCTAAGAAGATGGAAAATAGCAATAAATTAATTTTCTGATGTCTCTTTATGGTCTTGCCCTTTTTAGGGTTTAAAATGTATTGGGTTGTTTCAAATATTAAACTTGTTATAATACTAGCTACATATAATTCAAACAAACTACTACTATTACAATATTTTACTTGTATAATCTAGCATACTTGTAGGCTTAGAGAGAGCCTCCACAAGAACAGCTCTTTCACCCAAAATAGAAATTTATTAAAAGCTATGTCAAGAAATGTCTCATTGGCCATATAAATTGTTTGTTGACCAACATTCTTCAAAATATCTTCTTTTGTGTTCCACAGAAGAAAGTAAGTCATACTGGTTTAGAATTACATGAGAGTCTGTTTTTGAGAAAATATCTGAGTTTTTTTATGACTATCACTTGGGAACTTTAAGCTATTTATCCTAATAATGTTTTTTTATTTATTTATTTATTTATTTTTGTGAATCTAACCACTAAAGAGAGTTGTTTCATTTTCTTATGTGCCACAAAATAAGAGTGTCTCACTCAATAAAATTGTCAAAACTTGTGAGAAGCCTTTGGTTTTGATTGACACTGGTTTTCTGAAAAGATGTTTGAAAAGGCATTTGGCCGTTATTGAGGTTCGTCTTATTATAACCCTGAAAAGATTGTCAATACTTTACTCATCTTTTTCGATTTCTTTGTTTGGCTCCACATTTATGATTTGTCTTTAGATTTGTTTTGGCCTTCCCTTGGTGATTCATGGCAGACTGAGGTGAAGGTACAAAAAAATAAATGTATAGTCTATTTGCGCTTATGTAAATGTAAAGTAATCTTTTAGTCCTTGCACTTTGCTTATGGTTAAAGAACTCCACTGTGTTTTGCACAAGTATTGTGCTGTTAAAGATTAGTTCCCTCAAACCGTTAATCAATAATTTTTATTTTTTTATTATTATTATTTAGCAAAATCAAAATGTGACTTCTAGTAAAATCCAAAATTAAAATGGTAGTTTAATCACCTACAATTACTTTTTTTTTATTAATTTATTTATTTGACAGATGTCCATGTCTTTCTTTCTTCAGTTGAAAAGAAATTAAAGTTTTAGATGAAAACATTCCAGGATTTTTTTCCATATAGTGGACGTCAATGGGCACCAAACAGTTGAAGGTCAAAATTTGTTTCACTGCAGCTTCAAATTGTTCTACACTGACCCAGATGAGAAATAAGGGTCTTATCTAGAGAAACCATGACTCATTTTCTGAAAAAAATTGAAAATTATCTAAGTTTTAACCATAAATGCTCATCTTGAACTAGCTCTCTTCTTCTTCTCTATTAGAATTCCGGCAGTGTAGACACTGCTAAGTGTATTACTGCCCTTCACAGGTCAAAGTTTGAACTAATTGTTATATGCAATATGCTAGTTCAATAGTATATAACAATTAGTTCAAACTTTGACCTGTGGAGAGCAGTAATACAATTTTTAATTTTTGTAGATTGGAATGACAGCTGATTTCTTCCACGCATGGGAAATACAGTCTCAAAAATGGAACAATTGAGAATTTTGGTTATGGGAGCAATTAACATTGGACTCTTTTAACATGAGTGTGTCCATGGCAAATATGTCTTTAGTTCTGGGTGGTTTGAATGATCTTATAGTTTGTTCACAATCAGTTTCTGTGACACTGCCCAGGGTAAAGTCTGGCTCTGTAGCATTTATTGTACAAGTATTTATATTGCTGGGTCGGAAGGACCGGGCAATTTTCGCCACGGATTCAACGAAACTATTATTAAAGGCATCTGCAACTTTGTATGAATTATTAGTAAGTTGTCCATTTACCATAATTTCTGAAAGTTTTTTTCTTTTTGTGTCCTGTCCCACAAGTTTTTTTAATTGGTTCCCGATTGTTTTAGAATCTCCTTTTGTGTTCTCTATTATAGTCAAGAAAAAATCAGCTTTGGCCTTTCATATGTTTTTAACAACTTTATTACGTAATGTTGTAAACAAGTTTCTAGCACTAGCTGATTTATTTTTAACTGCCGCTTTTAATACAAGATCCCTTTCCTTCATTAGTTTTAGAATATTGTTGTTCATCCAGGGTAGAGCATTTTTTTGTACTTTCTACAGATTTTAGTGCTGAAATCTTTAATTGTTTGTTCAATTGTTGTTGAGAAAATTCCACTATTCTTATCACAGTCTGAACACAGCAATTTATGATTCCAGTCAATTCGTTGTACTGCATTTTTACAACTTTCCTGTTTGTTTTGGGGTATTCCAACAAACTCGCGTTCTCTGATACATGAGCGAAATCTCTTCTTTGAGAGCTTTCTGGACACAAGAATCAGATTATGGTCAGAAAGACCGGCTAACATGTTATAAGATTTAAGTCAGGCTTAAATTCTAAATTAACATTTGCCACCAGTTGGTTGGAATTAAATCTTTCCCAGTATTTCTCTCTAACTGGGTTGAGTCTCAAGACACTCAGCCTGGTTGTGGAGCACAGGCTTTGAGAAGATGCATGAGCCTCAGAAAGTAGGTGACCCACTGCGAATCGGTGACCTCACACAGGTCTGTAAACACCTCCTATCATCGACCCCTTTGGCTGGTGCTGCCGTCCAGTCATCCGTAACGCTATCAGCCCCACTGAGCAGGGGAGTGCAGTGATCCGTTGTGCCGATGAGCTACTCAGATACCTACTTAACTTTTGGCGTTAATGGGTCTCAGAGAGGAAGAGCTGGAGCACAGATGGGGCAGAGTTATTTCTTAACACTGCTTCCCTCAGAACTCAAGCTGAATGACAATCAACTCTGGTTATTAGAAGCCTCTCTGAGCTGGCAAGCTCTTCTGACAGTCATTAAAGCAGTTAGCTCGTTTTCTAGGGTTTTGAATTCTTTCTGTATTTCCTGGCTGTGAAATGCACCCCAGCAGCTTTAGTTTAGCTTGATTTTGTTGAAAGTTTTTGATGTAATGTTATCATTGGAATGATGTGCGCCAGTGTACAGCACAACAAAAAACAGGAACATGGTTAGTTGACTATTACAGAATGAGATGATTGATATTAATGCATATGTACACCACTGTAGTAAAACTTTCTTTCAACAAAGACATTGCAAGTTGGAGAATGTGATTAAACAAATCATGGTGGGAAGCTATGGCGTTGATCATAATACGCTGTAATTGTGAATTTTGACTGTACTATTTATTTTACATGCATTTTGTGTACTGCTGTTGTAAAATAATGATTAAGTTGAAAAGTTTGGTGAGCCATATCCATATATGTGTATATACAGTATCTCTGTGTGTGTGTATATATATATATATATATATATATATATATATATATATATATATAGAGAGAGAGAGAGAGAGAGAGAGAGAGAGAGAGAGAGAGATTTTTATTTAACAGACACACACACAGACACACAATTTGGTGATGGTAGGTAGCATAGTTTTGTTTTCCATTAAACTTTTTTTTTCTCATTTAAAAGGCTGTATATTATAGCCACTGTCTCTTGCTGTGCTCATACTGTGATGAAAGGGATAATTGGTTGCCAAACTGCTCATTTTATGGAGAAATCTGTTTAGTCCTGACTTGGAAAAAACGCAGCCAGCATTTCCACTTTGGCAGTCACACTACGGCAGAAAAGCATTCCTACAGCTGGACTGTAATAATTGTTTTGCCATCAAAATTTTGACAAAGCTTTCCGCACTAAAGGCGTTCTCTTACAGTGCTCTTATGCAGCATTTCCTCAGCACAATTGCCCAATTGTTTTGTGTAAAGGAAAGGGAACATCTTTCTAGTCTTTGTGCCCCTCAACAAACAATTATTGCAGAAAACACACTATATTGTGTCATACCCCTTACTTCATTATAGTGTCAGCTGTGAAGTTATGAACTCTATTAAAGCTCCTGCCTCTTATAAAGTATTTGGATTTCAATGTTCCCTTTGACAAATGAATTCAGTCATGCACTTCCTTTGCTTCATCAGTTATCTTTAGTGTGATTGTTTCTAGCGGATGTTTTTGGCCTTAATATGGATTTGGTCTTTCTTAACAGCTTTCCCTCTTCTTTGAAGGCTTTCAACTAGATGTTGGAACATGGATACAGGGATTTGCTTCATTTCAGATAAGAGCATCAGAGAACTCAGGCAGTGATGTTGGGATATTCACACAGTCATCATTCAATGTATGTATTGACCACTTTAGACAAATGTTTATGAATCCTTTTAGGTTAGTACATTGCCTAAAGAATTTTTACTAGTAGGCTGATTTGATTGTATTTAATGAATTATATTTAGATTTTAGATCTACTTATACATCCTTTGAAATGCCATGTTCGACTCATTTCAAAGGATTCCATCACTTTACCTTTGCGTCTGAACTTAAAGGGTTAGTTCACCCAAAAATTAAAATTCTGTCATTACTCACCCTCATGTCATTCCAAACCCATAAGACTTTCGTTCTTTGGAACACAAATGAAGATCTTTTTGATGAAATCTGAGAGATTTCTGTCCTTCCATAGACAGCCACTTTGACGCTTCAAAAGTTCATAAAGAGTTCGTAAAACTAATCCATATGAATCGAGTGGTTTAGTCCAAATTTTCGGAAGAGACTTGATCACTTTATATGATGAACAGATTTAATTCAGGCTTTAAATCATTGCTTTATCATTTGGTTTGTAATTTGCAATGGAACAGCTGCAATCATGTTGCATTCATTGAAATATTCAAAATGTTTGGATATATACAGTTGAAAGGTTTGGGGTTGATAAGTCTCTTATGCTCACCAAGGCTGCATTTATTTTATTAAAAATACAATAAAACGGTAATATTGTGAAATACACTGCCTGGCCAAAAAAAAAGTATTTGGATTTTAATAGGCAAATACTTAAGAATCTATGAATGGATCATTATTACAGTGATTATTATATTTCTAGCATGTTTTATGTTTGACAACAGTTCTTTTAACCCTTAAAGATGGAGTGTGTAGCTTTTCATTTCTTAAACACCCATGTAGAAAGATACATCATGGCCATATTCCAGGATGACAATGTCAAGATTCACTAGGGTTAAAATTGTATTATTATAATTGAAAAGATTTATTTTCTATTTTAATATAGGCTCATTTAAATGTAATTTATTCCTGTGATGGCAAAGCTGAATTTTCAGCATCATTACTCCAGTTTTCAGTGTCACATGATCCTTCTGAAAACATTCAAATATGCTAATTTGTTGCTCAAGAAACATTCAAAGTTGAAAACAGTTGTACTGCTTAATATTTTTTTTTTGTGAAAATCATGCTACCTTTTTTTTTCCAGGACACTTTGATGAATAGAAAAATCAAAAGAACAGCATTAATTTGAAACAGAAATCTTGTGCAACATAAACGTCACATTTATTCAATGTGTCCTTGCTGAATACAAGTATTCTTCTTAAAAAACAAAATTCCCTGACTTCAAACTTTTGAAAGTGCAAATGTAGCTGCTGCAGACATTGTGTTTCTTTACTGTTCTTGCTTTGTTCACCGAGGCTGTTCATGCTGAACCAGAAAAAGGCCCTATTCTACAGTAAATGTTTTCATAAGGAGATTGCATGGTGGTGTGCTTGATTGTATGCACCTTTTAGGAAGCTGAAAGAGCCAAATGTGTCAATTGGAACGAGATTTCCCTGCTCTTTTGGCGTTTTTTAACAAATAACACATTGTGAGACCTTGAGCTCAGTAGCGTTTTTGTGTCACAGCTCAGCAAATCTTCTATTAGCGAACAGCTAATTGACTGAAGAATATTTTTAAACATACTGAAGTTCAACTTGGGGGGAAAAAAGAAGCCATAGTTCCAGGCAAATATCTTGTGTGGATTCAACAATAAAATTCTCATTTGCGAAAAGTGTATAAAGGCTGCATCAAAGCTGCTTTGTAAGATAGGTACAGGCCTCGGAGATAACTGTCTCGTCAAGAAGTTATGCCCTGGGTGAAAAAAATCTAGACTCTATTGAATGAATGTACAGCAAATGGCTGACGATTCCAAACACAGAACCTGCGGATTAGTCTAGATACCCCTTTCAACCCATGGCTGCCAGAAAGGCCTTCACTCGAGAGCTGCTTATGACAAAGTCTGTGCATTTGAGCCTGGTAGCCGAGTCTCATCAGTGGGAATTATTCTCATCCTGACACGCTGTTGTAGACATGTTTTTGCTAATCAGACGCTAACACAGAGCAGATTTAAGAGGATGTCAGCACGGCGTTATACACCAGCGCGCGTATGTCTCCCTCTCTGCGTCCCGTCTGTCTGTCACTAGCTGTTGTCAAGGCTGAGAGAGTACTGTTAGGCTGTGTGCTGATGTGCCGATGTTATCCTGCCTTTATCTCACAGCTGTCTACAGCCTTCTTTTCCACTGATGGCGGATTGGCAGCAGTGATTGCAGCTGGTTCGCCTGAATATGTTTGGTGGTATTTGTTTGTGTGTGTGTTGTGGATGTTTGTGTGCAAAGACCATCTGTAAATCCTTCTTATCCACTCGTCCATGGCTGTATTTAGTTCCTCCTTAGTGGGGTCACTTTTCTATGAGTCCATCCCGAAGAGAAAGCAGCTGCCTCGCCGCCCTGTCTTTCAGTGTTTATGCATGAATGTACTTTCTCAAGAAAATTATGACACTGTAACTCAATTGATGATCTTAAACACATTTGACTGACGAGAAAATGTAATGATTACATTGCTCATCTTTGTAGAAATAGAATCATATGTTCTTTTAACAAGTGTCAAAGTGAAAAAAATGTTGTTCTTTCAACCACTGAATTGCTCACAGAGAATTGCGGGATATTATAGGTAGTGAAGGATACATCTACAGTATATCACACAAATGGAGTCATCTCAAAGTCCCAAACCCCTCAAAGGAATAGATCACTAAATGGTTCTGTGTATCATTACACAACACTCTTAGCAACCACTCTTAGCAACGTAAACTGTATGTTCTCAATTGATAATTTTCATTGAAGCTTACTGTATTATGTAGAAGAGTATTGTGAGAAAAGGTTTGAGTGAGTGAGTTTATTAGCTGCGTTCAGATTTAGCATTTTCCTTCAGGTCAGTCCTATGTTCATAATAAAAAATCTGTTTAAATGTCCAATGTATTATCCTGTCCTTTAAACAGTTAAGGGGTTTTCCTGTGACTGACAGCGCAAGTCAAAGCATATGTCAGTTGCGTCTTGTTCCGTGGTCTTTTCAGTGTAAAAGTCTTCACTACTGACTGACACACTCATAAAGACAGTCTTTGCTGCCATCTAATGGCGTAATAATGTAACTTCCGTTGCTGTTCACGGTCAGGGACTATTTTTCCGGCGGAAGGAAGGCTTTAGTGAAAGTTTACTTCATGAAAGTTGCATTAATGCATATTTTTGGCTTTAATATTTGTATTGTGTGGTAACCGTTTTATAAAAGCAATAAGGTACTCGAGGCTAGTGCTGTATTGTGAATAAGCCACGGCTGAAGGGGTTGCAGGCACTCCGCTTTGCGTTGTGCCTAACAACGCCCTTCAGCCGTGACTTATTCATGATACAGCACAGCCTCAAGTACTTTATTGCTTTCTTATTTTTAAAGTCACTAGAAATCAAAATGGAAGTTTTTTGGCTTTTAGTATGTATATGTTAGCCTTATTGTTATCTATAAGATAGTGTGCTCCAATAGGGGATAGGGAACGATGAAGACAATGTGAATATGCTTTCCATTGAAGCGAATGAGGTCTGGTTTCACGTTAGTCTTAAACAAACCGGAGCAAAACATTGCTCAAAATTGAGTCCACAAAACTCAGTTTCACTCAAAAAACTGAAATATACTCCAAAATAATACACAGTATAGAATAAAAATTTGCATGTTTTTGTGGTTTAGTTATGAATACAAAAACACAAAAATGAAGTGGCCTCAATGGTTGTGGTGTCAATGTCCAGTATGACAATAGGTTTATTGTAAACCACTTACAATCCTTGCATATTATCTTAATAGAATATGCTATCATTGTTGAATCAATGCCCACTGACCTCAAATCCCTTTCTGTTCTTCAAAAATATGTGTGTGATTCGTGCTTGGTCTATGTGCTTTCCCATGCATGTCTGCACCATTTATTCTGCACTTACTCTTAAATTTAATTACATGTTTAAACAACAAGCTATTGTTGAGTGTTTGTCTCCCTAACAGGGTCCTGATAGTGAAAATGTGCACTTCAGTAGGCGTCTTTGTCTTCTGAGTTGTGGAAAATAAACCCGATAACACGCAAATTAAGTTTTCAGAGCTATTTCCTGTTCTGATTGAGTGGGTTTCTTGATGCATTTCATCACCATGAAAAATTAAAGGGAATTTAAATGAGAAACTTGTTGATTAATTGAAGAATATTGGTGATTTATTCAAGTGTTTACTGTCTAAAGATTTTGTGCATTGAGATGTATCTGTGACAGGCTGATTCTAATAGCACTAAGATGAATAGTAACACTTGTTTCACATTTCCTCAAGAGTAATGATTAGCATTAAATGAAGTTGAAAAAGATGACATTTTAGAAACACTCAATATGGCAGTATGAGAAATACAGTTTTTAGCATGATATGAGCTACAGCTGAATTTGTGATAGTATTGTTATCAGATTTTAGTGGAGATTTGAAATATGTTTTAGAAAAAATCTTGCCTTGCACTTTTAAAGATTTTAGCCATTCCACATGTAAGTAGATAGAAGACACTTGTGTGTCGATTGCATACATAGATAACAGCTGCCTGCTGGATGTTACCAAGATGGCAGCAGAGTGAACAGGCTTGATTATGTTTTGTAGATTTCTCTTATGGTAGTAGTCGAAAGGAAACAATTTGATTATGCTTTTTATTTGTTTACTTTACCGGTACATGGAGAGTACTTGGGGATTGTGGATATGTCTTTCACTAGGGCTGATTCGCATTAGATTTTGAAAAAGAGTCGCAAATATCCCACTGTGAGTAAGAGATAACTATACAAACAGATCTCTCATAGTGAGTGGCATGTCCATCCTTTGATGTCCTGCTGCGGGTCATTCATAAATCGTAAAGAATAAGCCTTGAGCTTCAGCTGGAGTATTTTGTCATCTCTCTGCATGAAGCGGTAATGGATCTGCTGTCAGACTGAGCCTTTGGTGCATCAAAGGGATTCAGGTATCAGTCTAGTTTGCATGTGTTGTTGTGTTCCTGTGGTGTTTGACAGGTGAGAGATACAACGGGTCACACCCTTCACCTTTGCTGAAGGTGCGCAGATCAAGAGAGCTTATGCGCGAGTTTACATTTGCATGTGGCGAGGATGTGCATTACCCTCTCTTGAGTTTCATCTTTGTTGCTGTGCTCATTAGTCAGTCACAGATTCTAAATTGAACATGTCATGGTCTTATTAATTAAACAAGTTATTGTAATGCTTTTCACATTTCAGGGCATGAACATTCATTATTTCTGACAGGTATTTCTGTTTGACTTCAACGAGGTTATGTAATAAAAAAAATAAAATAGATCTCTCAAATTGTCCGTGAAGGATTTTAAGTGGTTTGATTAAAAAAGGATTTAAAAATAAAATATATGTAATTGGGGGGGAAAAGCGGCAACATTAAATTAATCAAATTAGTCTAATAACAGTTAATAAAAAACACAATTAAACATTATTAAACAATATTAAACAATTTGGATACTTTTTTAGCCATGTTGATTAAAAAAATCAGTTATTTGCATTATAATGGCTCTCTGAAGAAGATAAAATACATCTTTTTCTATTCAGCAATTTCTAGTCTCAGCACAACTTTAACTAAAGCAATGAAACAATATAGAAAAGTGAACTATCTATAATAAGCCTGTGATGGAGCACATATGTGCGTGCCATAAATAAAGTCTGAACTGTTTTTCATGACTTGTCAGAACTACTTAGCATCACATCTTCAGCGAGACAATTCATTATCTACATCTTCCAGGTATATTGAATTTGTTTAACTAATCATGTACAATTATACAGGAATTAGTATGATTAACACATTCTTTTTTGTTTCACAGTCTTCATTAGTGATATGATTTGTAAGCGATTGCCATACAAACTTGTAATTATCACACCATGATTTTGTCTCTGGCGCTGCTATTTGTCGTCAGCTTTAACCAAACAGCCTTTGGTGGCCTTGTAGGTGCCAGGAGTAGGAAGTTATTGTTGATGCTCAAAGCTGAACTCCCATTGGGCATCTGCTTAAATCAGTATGCCACCCTACCAAGATGGCCTCAAGGAGACTGGAACCACAACCTGAAGCTCACCACTAACCTTGAGCAACTGCATACCAATACAGAGAGGAATGAAATGTGCTCTCTAAGCTTTGGATGTGAAGCGACCTGCATCTGTAATTCACCGACATATAAATACTGCAGGCTAAATGAGATGGTAGAAAGAGAGCATGTTTACTGAAATGTCCCTTAAATGCATTTGCTTATGCCACCATGTGATTTGAAATATTCAGTCTGTTTATTAATCTAATATTTATAGAAAGACCAAACACCTACATTATCAAAGTAGCAGCTGTTTTTATTTCTGCCATTGCCTTTAAATATTACAGATGAATTTGCTTAGCACATTAAATGAGGTTGCAGATTAATTTAAACTCGCTGTGGTGGTGTGAAGATCAGGTTACCATAAGTCAGGGGTCGTCTTGCCTTCCACTTTCCACAAGGACGGATTTGCTCTCCTCCCAGACCTCTTGTTCTTTTTCATTACTGATATCACACCAGCTTTGGAGAGCTCTTGACACTTCATGGCTGAAATGTAGCCAATCATGAAAGATTCAGTGTCTGATATTGAGGAGAATAAGGCTGTTCTAAGGTCGTGCTATTCCTGGAGGATGTGGGCGATGACACCCGGGGAAGCATATGTAACCTGTGATTCACTTTCCTTAGCTGGTGCTTCATGTCCCCAAGGCTGCTCACAGGGATTTGTGGCCCTCAATACAGTTTAGGATCAGCGTTATCTGAGATTTTAGCAAAGGCCTGTGGCAATCGTGAGAACCTGCGGTACAATATGTCGAAATTATAATTCTCCAACAGAGATCCTTAAGGGTCAACGTTTTATTCAGGGATGTCCGTAGGCCTCTCAGAATTCAAGAGGATGTCAAATGTTCTGATCTTACTTATTGCACTTGGGGTGCCAGATTTGTTTTCTTATTACAAGTACTGTGATTCATCTTTAGCAAATTAATAGGTTGTCCCTTGGTTTCTACCCTTACATTTTCTGCCGTTTAAGTTTGCACAAGTGAAAAGAGGGCTGAGGTCTCCTGTTTTGAGTGACAGCTCACAGGAATAAGTGAAGCATGGATTTTTAAGCTTCCTCTGTGGACCTTTGGGCTTATTTTATTCCACAAAAAAATAGATATCAAGTCAAGCACTGGTAGAAATATCCTCTTCCATGGAGGAAGACTCAGAGACTGCTAAATCTGTTACCACCCTAGAGGGTAAAAATAACATTTTATGATTGCAATTTATCTTCTTTTGAAAAATCTCAACATTGATTCTTACAATCTGAAGAAGGATTGTAATATCATACAGAACAGACTGATTCATGAAGAAATAACTGTTTTCAACCAGTTCGTTTTAGTGAATCATAAACATACGGCATGATCAGTGTTGTCTGATTCACGATCAAATGACTCTCTTCAGCAGGACCTTTTAATGAATTATTAAAAAAGACACAACAAATGCAATTTATGTTTACATTAGCTTTTATTTTTGTGTTTTTTTATTATTATTATGTGTTATATCTGTTCAATTGAACAGCATAGTTTTGACCCCTTTGTAAAATAAAATAATAAAATAAAAAATCCATCCATCCATTTTCTTCTGCTTATTCGGGGCCAGGTCGCGGGGACAGCAGTCTAAGCAGAGACGCCCAGACTTCCCTCTTCCCTGACACTTCCTCCAGCACTTCCGGTGGAATTCCGAGGCATTCCCAGGCCGGCCGAGAGACATAGTCCCTCCAGCGTGTCCTAGGTCTTCCCCGGGCCCTCCTCCCGGTGGGACATGCCCGGAACACCTCCCAAGGGAGTCTTCCAGGAAGCGTCCAGAACAGATGCCCAAGCCACCTCAGCTGGCTCCTCCCAAGTGACCGAGCTTCTCACCCTGCGGAGGAAACTCATTTTGACCGCCTGTATCCGGGATCTCATTCTTTCGGTTATGACCCAAAGCTCATGACCATAGGTGAGAGTAGGAACGTAGATAGACCGGTAAATCGAGAGCTTCGCCTCGCAGCTCAGCTCCTTCTTTACCACGACAGACCAGTACAACGACTGCATTACTGCAGAAGCTGCACCGATCCACTTGTCAATCTCCCGTTCCATCCTTTCCTCACTTACTTAAACTTATACTTAAACTCCTCCACTTGGGGCAGGACTACTCCACCAACCTGAAGGGGACAAGCCACCCTTTTCCAACTGAGAACCATGACCTCGGGCTTGGAGGTGCTGATTCTCATCCCAGCTGCTTCACACTCGGCTGCAAACCATCCCAGTGCACGCTGAAGGTCCTGGTTTGATGGAGCCAACAGGACAACATCATCTGCAAAAAGCAGTGATGAGATCTTATGGTCCCCAAACCGGACTCCCCAAACCTGGCTGTGCCTAGAAATGCTGTCCATAAAAATAATGAACCGGACCGATGACAGAGGGCAGCCCTGCCTGAGTCCAACATGCACTGGGAACAGGTCTGACTTACTGCAGGCAATGCGAACCAACAGGGACCAGACAGCCCTTAGCAGAGGGCCCCGGACCCCATACTCCCAGAGCACCCCCCACAGGGCACCACGAGGGACACAGTCGAATGCCTTCTCCAAATCCACAAAGCACATGTGGACTGGTTGGGCAAACTCCCATGAACCATCCAGCACCCTGAAGAGGGTATAGAGCTGGTCCAGTGTTCCATGAACAGGACTAAAACCACATTGTTCCTCCTGGATCTGAGGTTCGACTATCGGCCGAATTCTCCTCTCCAGTACCCTGGCATAGACTTTCCCAGGGAGGCTGAGGAGTGTGATCCCCCTGTAGTTGGAACACACCCTCCAGTCCCCCTTCTTGAAAAGTTGAGGTCAACAGCTGTCCACCTCCACTGTAAATGGTGTTGGCAGGGCACTGCTTCCCCCTCCTGAGGCGCCGGATGGTTTTCCAGAATCTCCTCGAGGCCGACCGATAGTCCTTCTCCATGGCCTCACCAAATTCCTCCCAGACCCGAGTTTTTGCCTCCACAACTATCCGGGCTGCAGTCCGCTTGGCCTGCCGGTACCCGTCAGCTACCTCAGGAGTCTCACAAGCCAGCCAGGCTCGATGGGACTCCTTCTTCAGCTTGACGGCATCCCTTACTTCCGGTGTCCACCACCAGGTTCGTGGATTGCCACCATGTCAGGCACCAGAGACTTTACGGCCCCAGCTCCGAATGGCCACATCGACAATGGAGGCAGAGAACATGGTCCACTCTGACTCCATGTCTCCAACCTCCCTCGGTGTCTGTTCGAAGCTCTGCTGGAGGTGGGATTTGAAGATCTCTCTGACAGGGAACTCAGCCAAACGTTCCCAACATACCCTCACAGTATGTTTGGGTCTGCCGAGTCTGTCCAGCTTCCTCCCCGCCGTCGGATCCAACTCACCAACAGGTGGTGATCAGTTGACAGCTCCACCCCTCTCTTCACCCGAGTGTCCAAGACATGGGTTTTCAAGACTAGGGTGTCCTGGTTTCACGTGCACTGATGGACACTCTTATGCTTGAACATGGTGTTCATTATGGACAAACCATGACTAGCAAAGAAATCCAATACAGAACACCACTTGAGTTCAGATCAGGGGGGCCGTTCCTCCCAATCACGCCCCTCCAGGTGTCACTGTCATTGCCCACGTGAGCGTTGAAGTCCCCTAGTAGAACGACGGAGTCCCCAGTCGGAGCACTTTCCAGCACCCCTCCCAGAGACTCCAAAAAGGGCGGGTGCTCTGCACTGCCATTTGGCCCGTAGGCACAAATGACAGTGAGACACCTATCCCTGACCCGAAGGCGCAGGGAAGCGACCCTCTCGTTCACCGGGGTGAACTCCAACACATGGCGGCTAAGCTGGGGGGCTATAAGCAAGCCCACACCAGCCCACCACCTCCCACCGTGAGCAACTCCAGAGTAGTGGACAGTCCACCCTCTCTCGAGGAGTTGGGTTCCAGAGCCCAAACTGTGCGTGGAGGTGAGCCGGACTATCTCTAGTCGGTACCTCTCAACCTCCCACACAAGCTCCGGCTCCTTCCCCCCTCCCCCCCCCCCAGCGAGGTGACATTCCATGTCCCTAGAACCAGATTCCATGTCTGGGGATTGGGTAGCCGGGGCCCCCGCCTTTGGCTGCCGCCCAATCCACAATGCACCGGCCCCTTACGGTCCCTCCTGCAGGTGGTGGGCCCACGGGAGGTCGGCCCCACGTTGTTTATTCGGGCTGAGCCCAGCCGGGCCCCATGGGGTATTACCTGGCCACCAGGCGCTCACATGCGAGCCCCAACCCCGGGCGTAGCTCCTGGATGGGGCCCCGGTTGCGCCGTACCGGGCGACGTAGCGGACCTTGTTTTTATTAACTTTTTCATAAGGGGCTTCTGAACCGCTCTTTGTCTGACCTGTCACCTAGGACCTGTTTGCCTTGGGAGACCCTACCAGGGGCATATAGCCCCCAACAACATAACTCCTAGGATCATTCAGGCACTCAAACCCCTCCACCACATTAAGGTGACGGTTCAAAGAGGATAAAATAAAATAAAAAATTAAGATTTTAAAATTGTTTATTTTCCCAAGTCAGAATGTTCCTTGTTTAACTTAAAGCATTGTCTGAGAGAGGTTTCATTTCAAATGTAAGCAAAATTGTTAGCATAACTGAAATACATCCAAATGAATCAAAATCAACTGAATCAAATCTGTGTTGAAACCCAGTCCCAGTGTTGCCAATTGATTTCAGTTGAAAGTAGCTAAAACTGGTTGCTAAATGTTGCTAGATGACGTCATACTGGCGAGTCCACTGATTTACTATTTAGTTCCCTCGATTTTATTAATCATGCACAACAACCATGAACAAAATCATGAACAAAATAGTAAATTGTGCGCACAAATTAGTAAATCATGCGCACAAATTAGTAAATCGTGTGCACGATTTAGTAAATCGAGGGAACATATTAGTAAATCGTATGCATGATTTAGTAAATCAAGGGAACAAAATAGTAAATCAGGCGCACAATTTATTTTTTTTCTTGCATGTCATGTGCGGGGCTCTGCAATTGAGATTTGTGTGCCATTTTGGACTTTTCTTTCCTGCAGTCCCTGCAAGAACTTTTATTGATTTATCAGTGCTGTATTGATTGAAGATTCAAATCTAAAATTTATGATAGTGAGCAGCCTTAGTTAATCAGGCCTAATAGAAAGAATGAATCTTTGTTAATAGGCTTCAGCAGGCTGTGTAATTACCTCTGACAGAAACAAGTTCAATGTGTGAAGCAATTAGAAGCCAGGGAAGAGCTGCAGGGTGTTTAACACCTTACGTACGTGTGTGCATTCTCTTACTCTTCCACATCTTGTCTTCTCCGCATATTGTCTTCTACTTAAACCTTAAAATGTTTTTTTTTTTTTTTTTTTTTTTTCCCTTTTTCTCTTCATCATGTTCTGGTGGGATGTGTCACTCCCTGTATGTCCTCTTCCAGATACAAAGAAAATCTCTCATACTCTCTGACATTTGGAGTGTCAGCTGTGATCCAGCTTTTGAAGCTCTGGCCAACAGTGCAGATACCTGTGTGAGTTTTATCTCAATGACACAGGGGACACTTCAGCTGTTGGCCCAAACTTAACAACACTATGAACATCTCTTTTTGTGAGCTCCATAAGCACAAATACCATGGTATTTTATCACATATCTGATGATATTTTATTTCAAGAAATAACTGTGAAGCTAAAGCCTTGAAATTAAGATTGAGTGAGGTTCAGATCTTTTGTGATTTGATTCATGCTGCGGTCTTCTTTCACGTCAGCAGAAAAGAGCAAATGAGAGAATTAATTTCTGTCAGATGGCCAGCTCCTCAGCAGGCAAAGGCCAGAGCCGGTGAGGGATATTTTTGCTGCTCACTGAGAAGCACTGATGACAAAGCAAAAAGACAGACGTAGGTTTGTAGCATTAACTATACTTTTTTTAGCAAAATTCAATAAGGATTTAACATAATTTTAAAAATATAAGCTTGCATTTGATTGGTGACCTATAAGTAGTGCAATATCTTAAAGGGATAGTTCATCCAAAAATGAAATTTCTGTCATTCATTACTCACCCTCATGTCGTTCCAAACCTGTAAGACTTTCATTCATCTTTAGAACACAAATGAAGATCTTTTTGATGAAATCTGAGAGCTTTCTGTCCCTCCATAGACAGCTACATGACTGACACTTTGACACTTCAAAACGTTCATAAAGAGATTGTAAAACTAATCCATGTGTATTGATCAATTTAGTCCAAATTTTCTGAAGACACAATCGCTCTTTATGATGAACTGACTGAATTTAGGCTTTAATTCACACGTAAAAATTCATCAACGCACATATCAGTTGTGGTAAACGGGAGCTCAAGCATGTTTGCTTGACGTGTGCGAGAACCAATGAGGTTCATTCTCGTCTTACCAACCCCAAACATTTGAATGGCAGTGTATTTATTCCAATACTTCACAAGAAAGGCAGTATAAGGAGGAGACTGGCATTTCATTGTAAAATGAAAGGGAGAAATTGCACCAGCAAAATAAAGTCACACCTTTTAATTAAAAGAGACAGTTGCCAACCCTATAGAGAGAACCTGAACCTTTTTTTTTACTCTGGCTTGTGCTAAAGGTGTAAAAGTATATAATTTAGTCAGATTGAATTCGTTATTTGGCATGCTATAGAAATGCAATTTTGGCAAACTGTTCTTCCCAATTCGAGTGTTGGAACTCTACCTGCATGACTGGACATAGCTGCCCGAGGGTGTAAACAAAATGGCAGCCAAGTGGACTCCTTCAAACAGGACTTTACCCTCAAATCAGTTCCACTTTATTTATTTTTCTTTATAGTCCTTTGCTGTAATGTCTTTAGAATAGCTTTAAGCTGGGAGTTTTTTTTAATATATCAAAAGTCAAGAGTGCTCAAATGAATGCTGCAATGAAGGACCGGAGTGCTCAGTGCTGCTTGAGTGGGCTCATACTAATCTAAATTTCTGAGAGCAGCTGGGAAACTCAGGAAAGCCAAATGTTATGAATGTATTTTATAAGGTTAATTACATTTCTAACTATGTGAGCCAAAAATAGAAGGCTAATTAAGGAATACCTGATTTTCCCACATTTAGAAAGTGTTTTTGTATGTGCTGTAATGTAAGAAAAATAGGTTGCTCTGTCCTCCATCTTTATTTTCATAAACAAACCAACCCTCCTTCCAAATTAGATGTGCATATTAAAATTATTCCAGAATAATGCCCTTGCTTTTTTGTGGTGAGGGAATCCATGCCTAGTTAGTCAACAGGATGTCTGGCACATTGCACGCAGAAGCTAAGTTTGTTAATTTGTTCCATACAATGCTGTATTTGAATCAGCCGGAGGGAAATATGATCTTATTTCTTCTTGTTTCTGATGGCAGGCCAGAATTATTGCTTTTCTGCTTGAGGGATGCCTGGGGCTGTATCAAGTAAATGCAAAGATTTTATCCCTTTCTCTCTGCTCTGGTTGATTCAGACTGAGTTTTTCATTATTGAGGGTGTGATCTCTGCCAGGAGGCAAAGAGAGAGGCGAAGGGGGAAGTGGGGAAGGTGGTCAGCAGTGTGTCATTACAGAAAAAAATAGATAGTGTGGCCAAGTGGCATTGGCAGAAGTACTGCTGACCATGGCTGCTCTCTCTGATTTTGATGCAGTTTTAGTAAGAAGAATTTTTGCTGCATTTTTCAGCAATAACATTTGTATATAATATGATATAATATAATGTAATATAATATAATATATATATTTTTTTGCTCACTTAAAATGATTCCTGAAGTTAATTTTGTTTCATTAAATTTGTACAATGGAAGGGGACAGTGAATCATTTTAATTGATCTGAGCATTATTGTTTTTAATGAAGTTGATTTAATTTAGTGCTTGGAAATAAAATATGGCTACTTTTATTTCTGGTTGCATGCCAGACAAAAACTGTCATTTGTCAGTGTTTGGTTTAAAAACTATTAGTTATAAAAATGCATTAAAAATGTGTATTATTGTGCACTATTTTTTATTTAAAATTGTGTTACAGAAGCATAGGAAGCCCATGTGATCAGATGCCAATGTTCCCGCTTAGTTCTTTTATTTTTTACTGCATCTGGTTGACATAACTAAAGAAATTTAGGTTCATCCAATAAGACTAGAACAAATCTGTTCAAGCAAATTATAAAACATAATTCAATCGCAAGGACGTTTTCCTTAGTTTCATTCAATTAACTGAACATTTCTGAACATCTTGAGTATAAAATGTAAAGTCGAGACACAAGCAAAACCACATAATCATAAACAATGAAATCTTGCAATTAGAGAACCATTATCCAATTATGGTGAGATTCTTTGTGCTTTTTAGGGGAGGCATCGATAAATGAGAGCTGGTTTTTAATTTCCAAGCTTTATCACCGTCTGAAGGACCTGCGTTCAATTAAGTCATAATGAGCTACAGAGCTTTCTCTCGTTGCTTTGTTCATGCTACCAGAATACTGCAGAATTTTGTTGACTATTTAATTCTGTAAATAGACAATAATATCCAATGAGAAGTGGTGGTAAACAAACAAATGAAGCTGCTGTGGTACAGTATGTGCCATTTTGAAGAATGCAATTATTCTGTTCTCTTTAGGCAAAGCAAATATTAACTCCAGTATGTTTTGTATTCTTCCCCCGGTTTTTAAGCCTAGTCCCAGACTAAAATGCATGTTTGAGCAGTTCTAACTCAAAGCAACTTGCACTGACATATCTTAAAATATGTCAATACCATAGTAGGAAATATAAATACTATGGTAAGTAATGGAGGGCAAGATCTGTTTGGTTACTGATATTCTTCCAAATATCTTCCTTTGTGTTCAGCGGAACAGAGAAATTCATACAGCTTTGGAACTACTTGAAGGTGAGTAAATGATGATAGAATTTTCAGTTTTGGGTGAACTATCCCTTTAGTCCCCTAATTGAACAAAGGCCTAATCCTAGCATAAAGCTCTGTCTCTGAAACCAGGCCCCTTACCTTACAAATATATAAATCATTGAACAACGTCAAAGAAGGTTCTAAAGAAATTCTAGGAAGTAATTTTAGTGAGAAATGTCAAATTATGGACCTTTCACATTGGCTTTTCTCAACTAAAATATTAAAACTAACTTAATTATCTTATTCTTTGACTTCATGCTGTAATCTGCACTTTACCTAAGCACTCAACAGAGTTATATATATATATATATATATATGATCCATCTATTTTGGAAAAGTGTATAAAATCAAGCAAAATAATAGAAAGAAAATAATTGCCTTTATAGGACTAGACCAACTTTAGCTGTCAGTACTAATGTTGGTTAATGCATGGTGGAGGTTGGCATTCTCACTATACCACAAAAGGACACTGAAAGCTCTGGAAAAATATATCATCTCAGCCACTTGACTGGTTGTTTAAATACTTTGAATTGGTTTCCATGGTGCTGATGAAAGTGGTTCATGATGAAACATTTTAGTTGGTTAAGAGTTGCTTGGCACAGTTCCTTTATTAAGTTAAAAAAGAAAAAACCTTGAAGCTTTTAAAAAAACACTCGTCCACTGCTTTATACTTTTTATAGCAATCAGTAAGGGAACATGGAGCCCTATCAGATAATCTAGTGTGTGTTTTAATGAAGTATACATGCATTTCCTCTTGAATAGCTCTCATCTGTTCATTAAGTGTCTTGTCTTCTTAAAAGCATCCTTGCTGGTGATAATGATGAAGTACATTTGTATGCAGGAGAGTATATGAATCTTGACAAAGGTGGACCAGCAATCACTGCTTTGTTCATTTCAAGTGTTATTTTCATTTTATACAAATATGTGTGATATATTCTACAAATAGTGGCTCTAGATGGCCACTAAAATGGTGGCAGTTAACTGATGTCATAAAAAGTGTAGTGAATCGCCTGAGTTAAAGACGCAATCCATTTGTATGCTATAGAGAGTATGAGACTTCACAAAGGTGGACTAGCAATCACTGCTTTGTTGATTTCATGTTACTGCTTCTTTTCTTCAAACATGGCTGATTTAATGTAAATATTAACGAGAAAGTCCTGACAGCTGTCTGACCATGCCCATACTGTCATGTTGTTCCTGTTTTACTATATTTAATCACATCTGAGTGCCACGGAGCTCTTCTGTCTTCCACCCCCTCAGTGTCTGACCCTGAGTCCCCGTCCACCCACAGTCCTTCTCTGTCCGTTTCTTGCAGGATAGGATAACTAGCGACAGCATTGTATTCTCTAACAGCACAGTGGCCTTTAGACCCGAGACCAGTGATGCCTCAATCCCCTCCAAACGGCACGCTGGTCAAGTTCGTCCAATGCCCCTTGCCCTTCATTGACTCTCCCATTGTCTGGGATGGAACTGGAATAATTGGCGCACCAGTAAAGAATGCTGATTGGCTGGTGCACAAACCCCAGGGGCTTTCATTAATGTAGCGGCAGATGCAGCATCATTAAGCTCTGTCCTCAGTCATCGCGGCCTGAGTATGAAAAATAGGACGTGAGAGAGGGGGAGGTAGGTAGATAGAGAGGGAAGTATGTCTTATTCTGTGTGATCTCTGAGGCGTCTTACTGCAAATGAGGTTCTCTCGTGGTTCTACCTGTCTATGTCTCAGTCTGAGTTCACCTTCATTGATTATGTAAACATTCGCAGCTCTTCAAGCTCTTCACAGCCATCGAATTCTTTTGAAGAGAAAAGGTAATCATGAAATGATCTGGTGCAGGATTTGTCACACCACTGGGGATCGTCGCGAATCAGATTAGGTGGTATCCTGCAAAGCTGTCTTTTTTTCTCTTTCGATCTCTGAAGATGAAGTGTCTCTTTTCCTGTCCACCTTGTCCTGGTGTCAGTAATATCCATTAGACTGATAGATGGTGGTAGAAAGATGTCTCTTTACCGGCAGACATGGGGACACATCTAGTCTGTCAGAGATGAATGGACCACACACTCTGAGTGGAAGGCAGGTTTTTATGCCAAAACTAATCACCCCCACAAAAACAGTCCAACGTGATTCCACAAGAGAGCTCAAATCATTGTCTTTTAGAATTTCTTTATGAAACTGCATGCAATTCAGTATCATGTCTGGTGTAGATGGGCACATCCTGATTTTGACACATTATACTGGGTCAACAGTCATACGGTCATTCCTGACCAAAAATTTAGTCCTAACCATATCCCTAACCTAAACCTAACCCTATTCATAAGTTATCCCTAAAATCGGAGGGAAATGATAGGTGATTAACACTGATGTAGAAGCACCTACACTCAAAAAAATAACTTGTTGGTCTAACTTAATTCAATTATGACACCTATTTCCACACAGTTGAACTGATTTGAACTTAAAGGTGCCCTAGAATCAGAATTTGAATTTACCTCAGCATAGTTGAATGAGAGTTCAGTACATGGAAATGACATACAGTGAGTTTCAAACTCCATTGTTTCCTCCTCCTTATGTAAATCTAATTTGTTTAAAAGACTTCCGGAAAACACTCGGATCTCAACATAACACTGACTGTTACGTAACAGTCGGGATCATTAATATGTACGACCCCAATATTTGCATAATGCCAGCCCATTCAACGCATTAGACAAGGAAAGGCAGTATTAACATCTGGATCTGTGCAGACAGGGTAAGCAAGCAAGAACAATAGTGAAAAATGGCAGATGGAGCAATAATAACTGACATGATCCATGATATCATGATATTTTTAGTGATATTTGTAAATTGTCTTTCTAAATGTTTCATTAGCATGTTGCTAATACTGTTAAATGTGGTTAAAGTTACCATCGTTTCTTACTGTAGTCACGGAGACGAGAGTCGTTGCTATTTTCATTATTAAACACTTGCAGTCTGTATAATTCATAAACACAACTTCATTCTTTATAAATCTCTCCAACAGTGTAGAATTAGACGTTAGCCACATAGCATAGCCTCAAACTCACACAGAATCAAACGTAACCATCTAAATAAATACTTTCACTGGCGTAGGAACCGGGGGGGACGGGGGGGACGTGTCCCCCTCAATATTGGAAAATGCTGCATGTGTCCCACCCAAAAATTAGCCTATACACCGCAGGAACAAAAACTGTACATTTTGAACTTTTATTTTGAATACGCGACGAAGAAGATATTCGGTTTTGTCAGTCAAACCCAGAGTGATTTCATTCATGTTTGAATAATCACCATTCGCCAATCACCAGCTTCATATTCTTCACTTTTCACCTATAGTCGGACTCGGAGCATCTGATTGGTAGAGAGAAGTCAACATTACACTACGAACATTCAAATACGTTATTGGTGCGCACCAGCTTTGAACGACTCGACTTTGTATGAGGTAAATTAGTCTCAGTCAAGCGGTTTAAATTAACAAGCTTTTTAAAACTGAATTATGGATACGAGGCATGACATTAAATCAACAGTGGAATTTTGTATGGCACGTATGTTATGCTTTGCGAGAGGAGGTTAACGTTACGTTAGGTAGATAGCCATATAGCGGGCAATCGATTTCTCTGTGTTAACCTTAGCAAAAGTAAAACGTTCTGTCATCTCTTTTCAGCATAATGCCACCACAGAAAAAAATAAAACCAAAGGAAATAACGTTGCTGAAGTTTTTTACAAAGAGTAAGGTTAGTGTAAATAGTTATAATACAACACATTTTACACAAGGACAGGGCGACATCATAACCTTCATTTACCAAGCCTATATTTACATTAAAAAATTATATAATTTGTCATCAGGAGAAGGCTGGTATTATCAGGAAAGAGGCAGGTGAGGAAGGAGTGGCACATGAAGTAACAGGTGGAGGTTGTGAGGTGAGGTCTTAAAAGGAATTAATGATGACTATGAAAGTTTTTGCCTTTTATAAATTTTTCACATACAGAAGAGCCCACGATAAACATAACTGACCATGTATAAGTACACTATTACTTTGTTTGCAATATCATATTGGCTACATTTGTTAATTTATTAGGAGAGCCATGATGCAGCCATGGACGAGACAAAAGGAGAGGCAGGTGGCACAGCAGGGTCATATATGTCGTACCACGTGACGTCACCATACTGTATGTTACTATTATGGTGGCGAGATGGACGTTGATTCATAATGGCCAAAATGTCCCCCCCAATGTCAAAGTGGTTCCTACGCCCCTGAATACTTTACTCACATAATTCGAAGCATGCATACAGCATGCATGACAAACATCTTGTAAAGATCCATTTGAGGGTTATATTAGCTGTGTGAACTTTGTAAATGCACTGTATTATAGTCTAGAGCTCATGTGGCAGAGGGAACGCATCTCTTAAAGGGGCCGTGCTGAAAAAATCAGTGCATAGTTAATGATGCCCCAAAATTAAGTTAAAAAAATTTATTAAAAAAAATCTATGGGGTATTTTGAGCTGAAACTTCACAGACACATTCAGGGGACACCTAGGACTTATATTACATCTTGTAAAAAAACAATCTAGGGCACCTTTTAGCTAGGTTAATTGTACTGATGAGTAAAATTTATCCTAATTGAATGAGATCACACCAGTTTCATTTGACGTATTCTGTGAATGTTTCCTGAACATAATTCACTCTTGTTGATCCAACCAGTGCTATTGCAATTTCATATGTAGACTGTGTAAATTAGGTGCTGGCCCTCAAACTAATTTATTTATATAAAAACTAAACTATAACAACACTTTTTCATATGCTAAGTATAACATTTGTAGCATGTAATGATCAGATAAAGAACTTCTCATCACTGGCTTCAGCACAGTTAAAGCTTGTTGAGAACAACAAAGGATTATTTCATGTAGCCACCCACAGCCTAACCACAAGGTCTACACTTCAGCATAATGGTAACCTCAAAAAAATTAACATAAACTCTTTTAAATGTCAAATATAACTGAACATCAAACTTTAAAAGGTATTTCCCTTTACTAAAAAACACATTAAACAGCACTTAATTTCAACATTTACTGTCCCGATCTATCCCTACGCAAAGTATGCTGGGAACCAGAAATCCACTGCCCAGTTTCAATCAATGCAACATAAATGATTCATAGGGGTGTGACGAGACGGGTATCTCACGAGACGAGACTCGAGACTGAGTTCACGAGACGGGACGAGACAAGATTTTTACACACTATTTTTAAGAAATCCTCAATGGCAAAATACATGACTAGAAAAAAATATTCTGCAGGTGTATTTGAAATGTTTTAACTAATCATTGTAATGAATGTCATTCAGTTCTACTTTCTGAGTATGAATTATCATATGCAGGAAAACACAACAATACTCAAGCAACTGTTATTCATTTTTATGGTAACACTTTACAATAAGTGCAACCATAATCGCACCCTCTCAATATTCAAAGTGCAAATAAGACCCACTTTTTCTTTGATACAGAGCTAAGAGATGGTTACAACTTACGCTGCCCAGCCTAAAATAGCTTTCATATTGGAAGATACTTGCATTCATCAGAGAGCCGCTTTCAAAATGCGGGGTTTTGAAATCACGTTTGAATGTGCGCGCGCGTTTACTTTCACTTTCAGCGATCGTGCGTACTCTTTAAATATGGAGCGGCGGCGACCGTTATCCAACTTAATTAAATGTTTTTTATTTAAACACAAAGCAAAACGACAGTGCAGGCGTAATGTAAACGTAGCGGTGGCATATTCTTTCCTAATCGTCCTAACACTCTGTCATGGCAACATCAATAGACTACTTTTTGCCTCGACGAGAAATCTCGTCACACTTTCGTCTCGCGTGACACGAGATCTCGTCACACCCCTAGTCCCAACACAAATGGTTTAGGTTAACCTAACATTTTGCAAATTTAATTTCATTTAACATAATAAAATTGAGTGCAAATGCCAATTAAGTAAAAAACTAAAGATTTGTGTTGGTTCTGCTTATTTTATTTAAATAAACTGAGCAAGCAGCTAGAATCATTTTTTTTTGTGTAACCCTGGGTTTTATGATTGGTTGATTGGAATGTTGTTCCAAGATCAACAAAGATGTTGATCCAGGAACATGTTGCACTTGGTGAAATCAGGTTCTACTGTATAGGCGGCTAGAAGGATGGGTTATGGTCATGTATTTTTTTTTTTGTGAGTCTTGGTAGCCACCACATCAGCACATGCAGTGCTTATTTTGATAAAGTATTTTATTATCATAATTGTTTTTTTGTTTTTTTAAATTAATTAGATTTATTATGTTTGCAGTTAATCTAATTCTAATCTAGTCACCTTTACTTATATCAAGCATAGCGTTAGTTCTGGCAGGTCATGTCAGTCAAGCCCGCATCAGCTGACTCCCACGCCTTTCACAACATCCATATATAATGTCCCTCAGTATTATTAGCAACTTATCACGTTGCTCAGGAGCTAATTACCCTCTTCCATCCCCAGCTTCTCCTCTCTTTCATTCAGGATTTGGCCTTCTGATTCCCCTTTGAATCAGACTAATTCTCAAATTATGTTGTACATTAAATGATTGAACATTAATAATATGCAATACATTTATGTTATGTTCTGTTCACCCTAGGACGGTTATCACTGCTCTCCCTGCTCTTATCCATGCTAGGCTGCATGGGAGTTCTTGCCCCAAACAGAACCATACCGCCAATCCAAACTGTATGCTAATTGTCAATCATCTTTGACGATAGTGGTCCTGACAGAAATAGTACAGATTTTTCAAAGCAGCTTTTGCAGGGATAAACAGGAAAACAATGATTGACTGATGTAAACAGAGTTCAATTCTGCTGTAAAGCAGCTCTAAAAAGAAAATAGTGCCATTGTTCAGCTGATATCAGTTCAGTGTTGATTCAGTTTCGTTCAATAACTGTGTAAATATCATCAAATATGAAATGAGTTCAGTTCAGTTATAAAACATCTCTGTAAAAAACAGTGATGTCATCATCCAACTCAGTTCAATTTTCATCCAATAGCTTCAGTGCAGTCAAATCAATAGTTTTGCAGAATATTAAGTGTCCCCAACTAAGCAAGCCAAAAGGCGACAGCGGCAAGGAACCCAAACTCCATTGGTGACAGAAATAGAGGAAAAAAAAAAAAACTTGGGAGAAACCAGGTTCAGTCGGGGTACTCCTCTGGCCAAACAAATAGACATGCACTGTAAACCCTAATGCTTAAAATACTTAATTTATTTGAGTAGGACACACTTAAATTTAACAAATTAGTTCAGTTAAAGTAACTGTTATGAGTATTTTGAACTTTCTTTTTCTTTTGAGTTCACCGCACTGATATATTTTAAGTAAACAGAACTGTTTTATTGTTTTGAGTTGTATGAACTAATTTCTTTTCATTTAGACTAACTTAAATTTAACTGAAACTGGGCTGGGATTTCTATTTCCAAGCATGCTTTGCCCATGGCACTCGAAAGGGAGAGCAAATGCTAAAGTTAAGTGTTATATAATGTTTTTTTTTGTGCAAAATTAATGGATAATGAAAATTTAGTAGTGATTAATGTTTTGTTATGCTAATTTAGAAGAGTTTCTGTTAATGTGGGTTTTTGGGAGTTACTATCATGGTGACAAGTATTGCATGCTGCTTGGTTTGAGAGCAGGTAAGTTGCATGTTTTACGTACTCATTCAGTAAATGCTATATCATGCTATTGTTAACATGTTTGCAAATTAGCAAGTTGGCATTTTCTGAAGTTTCTTATTAGGGTTTACAGTGAAGTAAATATCTCATTTGATTTGGATGACCTCAAAATAAAAAAGTTAATTGACTAAATAGTTTGTTAATTGCTATCAAAGTGTATGAGTTAGCTAACTCAGTATTAGAGCAATTATCATGGATGAGTACTACAAACTCAAAACTTGATAGTCCAACTTACTTAAAATTGGGAACATCATAACTCAAAAAAATTTATTCCAGGCTGCATCACAAGTCAGATTGGTAGATTCATTCAGAAATAACAGTCTTTTATTATGTACACACTGCGGTTAATTTGCAATACTTATAGCCTCAGTTGTAATAATAAATGTGAGTTTGAGTACAGTAGTTGAACTCTGCTCAACTTTTGTCCAATTGTCAACAACTGCTGTCGTTATCACAATAGAAATCGTCTACTTTTGGTTGCTTTTCCTACAGTTGCTGTCAGTGTGCATGCACTATAAGGATTTCCAGTCTGCCGCGATAGACTCGACTTCATTAGACTAGAGAGGTTGTGCACTTACTTTCAAAGAAGTTAACCCAACTGCGTGTACTTTATCCCTGATCCACGATCACTAATTCACTGATTAATGAACTGAATAATGAGTGTGTTTATTTCTCCATATCGGTGCGGGCAGTCGTTTTTTGAAAGTGTGAGTCATGTTTAATTGCGGAGCTGCTCTGTGTGATGACTGGGCTCCTACTAGGACCATGATTGGCATATCACTCTCTTCGCTGAAAAGAAAACGAGTGAAGCGAAGAGAGAAAGATCCCTTCTCTGCCGTGAAGAGAATGATGATGCACGTTTCCAGCAGCAGTTATTATCAGCCCACCTCTGGCTGTGGCTGTGAGACATCATTATGCCCCTATTGAATTTTACTCAGCAATAAGCTGCCTGCTGCTTCCACTCTCTTTGGCCCAGGATGATAGAGTTGCACCACCACCAGGAGTGCAAGTAGCTGGTGTCTGTCACTCAACTCCCCAATCATCCTCCTACACATTTAACCTAGTGTCCTTTAAAATGGGGCCATAATACTGGTGAGATGTTTGGTTGTTAAATACATTTGACAACCTTTTTCTTCAGAATAATCTTTATTTCTGAAGCTTAGGTATAGTAGTTTGTAAATTAAATAGAATCTGGAGCATTTTCTTTGGCATTTTATATGCCTAACACTAATTTTAAGCATTTACGTACGACAAAATTTAAGCAAACAACTCTCAGACCCCTGGGAAAGAATATAGAAATGAGGGTACAATCTTTATTCCTCCAGCATTGCTTCTCGCCCTCTCGTCTGTAGATGTGAGTCACACGAACTGCACTAGTTTTAAAAGTCATGTCAAGGGATGTCAGAGTTCCTTCATTAGCCTTTCCACGTCTGGATTTAGCCTTTAATTTCCATAATGAATGAGACCACAGGACTCCTTTTGGTTAAACATCTTCTGATCCACGTGCCCTTACAGACCGCGCCGAATTATTTATAATCTGTTCTGGAGTCACAGAATAGCAATAACCCATATGCAAATAGCAGACCGCAGACCGGCTGCTCGCATTTACCCTCACTGACAGCGCCCTTACAATAGGTGAGACAAAAGCATGTGTTGATTGATGTGGAGAGTCTTCAGCAGAGCCATTGTCCCTGTTTTCATTTATTCAAATGAGAAGACTCATTCCTCAGTTTCCAGGTGACAAGGACAATTCCTTTTCAACCCCCCATCTCAGTTTTCATATGTTTGTATTTGCTCATAAGATTTAGCAGCAGGGCTGCGCAGATCTGTCAGCAGTAAGTTTTATTAGACGTATGATGTGTCAGAGGACGTACTCACGGCACGTGATCTTGCATTAAAAAGCACAATGTAGTAGAACACATTGGTATTGAGACGTGTATTTTTTATTTGATGCACTTCCATCTTGACACTTTGTTTAAAACATTAACAGAGTGGTGGAGGTATTATCCATATTATCATATAAAATTTTCTAATAGAAGTTTTTAGAAGTCCTAGAACCTTATTGTAAAGTGTTACCATAATTTCTAATAAATAATTTTCAGTAATGTGGTACAGTAGTTTAGGGTCCAATTCTCACAATGAACTAGCTTATTAGCATGCATATTACTAGGATATTTGCTGTTTATTAGTACTCATAAAGCACATATTAATTCCTTATTCTGTATGATCATATTCTACATCCCTTAATCCTACCCAATACCTAAACTTAACAACTATCTTACTAGCTATTAATAAGTGGTAATTAGGAGTTTATTGAGGCAAACTTTGTAGTTAATAGTTAGTTAAAGGGTTAGTTCACCCAAAAATTTTAATAATGTCATTTATTACTCACCTCATGTCATTCTACACCCATAAGACCTTTGTTCATCTTCGGAACACAAATTAAGATATTTTTGATGAAATCTGATGGCTCAGTGAGGCCTCTATAGACAGCAATGTCATTAAACTTCTCAAGATTCAGAAAGGTACTAAAAACATATTTAAAACAGTTCATGTCAGTACAGTGGTTCAACCCTAATATTATAAAGCGACGAGAATACTTTTTGTGCACCAAAAAAACAAAATAACGACTTCTCAACGATATCTAGTGATGGCCGATTTCAAAACACTGCTTCAAATCTTTTGTGTCGAATCAGTGATTTGGATCGCATGTCAAAATGCCAAACTGCTGAAATCACGTGACTTTGGCACTCCAAATCACTGATTCGAAACAAAAGATTCGAAACACTGCTTCGATTCGAAACACAGGCCTCACTGAGCCATCGGGTTTCATCAAAAATAACTGACATGATAACGACATGAGGGTGAGTAATAAATGACATTATTTTTATTTTTGGGTGAACTAACACTTTAATAGTGAGAACTGGACCCTAATCTAAAGTGTGACCATAATTTTATATAAGCAATGATTAATTTTAAAATATATTTTCCCTTTAAATAAAATTTGAGAACTGCATAATTTATTAGATTCACAAATGAACAAACATCTACATCTTGCTGTAGTGTATTTAATTTTAAGATTTAGGTTATTTAACTTTTACGTTTTTATTTATTTATATAGATGATACTTAACCTAAGCATTACTAAAGAGTTTACAGTAACATAATAAATGCATTGTAGAAACGTTAGGGATAAATCTGTTTGCTTACACAGTTCTCACACAATACATGAGAAACATTTGTCTCGACTCCAAAGTTTAATGTTGTTTATTTACCAAGAAATAATGGCAGATAAAAATGCTTTGCAATGTTATACTTTATTCTAGTACCAGTAAGAATGACATTCATTACATTTTTACCACTTACAGCACAATTTACTCATGTTAATCTTATTTGTTACTTGGGACATTCTGTAAGTCTTTTCTAAGCATGGGGAACATTAACCAAGGGGGGGCGGAGCTAATTTTAAAGAGTGCGACAGCTGGACTGAAAGGACTGTTCTTTGTTAATAACTATAAATAAAACCATGTCAATATCAGGTTTTATTAATCATTTATTTGATGCTAAGGCTGTCAGCTTCATTATGAGGGAGCGGCAACGAGATTCTTAACATTTCACATTCTCGTTGCTGCATGAGACTGAATTTGATGAGATCAAGGCGCTCATGCATGTGGCAAAACGTGAGCAATTAAAACATTTCCCAATCAATCACAAGTGAATAATTTAATTCCCTGGAGTTTAGCAGTGAATTTAGTTAGCTTTTTATAATTTTGACTACCTCATTTACCCGCCCTGCTGCTCTCTGATGTGTGCAGCCGTATTAATTTTCATTGAACGCTCGGTACATCTGATGCAAGCGTCTCTGGATTCTTTCTGTAAAGATGACTAATTAAAAAGAAGGGCCAGGATCTGCCCTTTCTGGGAGTGAGTGTATGTAGAGAGCCTGTGTGGGTGGGTTTGCAGAGAGAAAGATCCGGTTGATAAATAGCCATCTCTTCGTCTCTCCCCCCTTCACTGATCATAAACATCCCCTGATTATCTAGCTGACAATGGCCACAAATATTCCTCATTCTCATGATGGATTGGGAGAAGGAGACAGACGGACAGAGAGAGAGAGAGAGTGAAAGAGAGTGTGGCTGGCTGGCCTGGTTTTGCTCCATCTGTGAACAAATAAAAGCAATAGGTCTGGGCACCAAATCACCTTTTTTTTTGTGAAATTTGAGGGCTTTATAGTGCTTAGACCTCTCCACATGATCTTGGCTAAATTTTCAGGGTTACAGTGACCTTAGAGTTGCGGCGTGCATTGGTTTTGTAGCAGGGAAAAGATATGGCAAGTTTGCACGTATTCTCTGCCCGTTTAATTAGAGCCCTATTGGGAAAAGCTATATTATTTATTTGGTTCCAGACTGGCAGGCCTGATTCAGTGGGGAGAACAGCAATCATCTAGCAGCTTTTAATACTTAGTATGCAGGTAATGAAATTTTATGCAAGTTCTGCTGCCGAACAGCCCCTTAATTGTGTCTGTTATGTGGAGAGAGTTGGAAAAGAGTGAGTGAGAGAAATGAATGTTGGGCTAAAGAGGCTGCCATAACCTCCTGCAAGAACTGCACTCAACAGTAACTCAAGTATTATCTAAACGCTATCTATTAGAAATGTGCTTTCTCCACATCTGAATTGTAGAGGTAGTGTAAATTAAAAACTCTCCAGCAAATTGACAAGATAGTTCGCCTAAAAAATCATTTGCTGCCCCTCATGTTATTCCAAACCTGTATGACTTTCATTTCATCAGTAGGATAAAAAAGAAAAGTCATATCAGTCACTTTTGATACAATATGAGGGTGAGTAAATGATGACAGAATTTTCAGAATTTTCATTTTGGGTGGATTCTAGAATTTAAATTGTGAATAAAAGGATGTTTTGAGTGTCAAAATCTTCTTGAGCCACCAATAATCCTTTTTTTTTCTCTGGGATGAAAATCTGAAGCTTGAGCTCTCAATTTTTTCTCAGCACTGTTGTTGTTTGTTACTGAGGTGTTTGTTGTTCTGGTGTATTGGTTTGGTTTCTGTCAAAAGCCGCAACAAATCCTGCAGAGTTAGACTGGGTGGAGAAAGAAGTATCGAAGGTCGTTGTGTTTCAGAGAGTCAGCTCATTTTTACCTTAGCAGGCTACTGCTTTGGTTCAGATCTCTGTGTGGCGACTTTCCCATGACCCAAGTATAATCTCTTAACTAATCTGGTTATAACTGCTGCCACACTATAAGTGATGCTAAGCCACTCTCACAGAGCATGAGTGAAAATCCCATCCATTCCTTTTTGCTCTATTATGAATCTTCACTCCAGCTCTTTTTACGTCTAATCTAATAAACCTTTCTTCCTGCTTTCCTTTTTTCCATTAAAAGAACTACTGAAAGAAAATGAACAGAACCAATATAGAAAATGTATCAATTGTACATGCATTTGAAAAAGTTGTAATGCTTTCAGAAATAAAGCACATTGTATTTAGTCAAAAAAGTGAAAGTGCCCGGGGAAAGATCGGGGGTTGGGTGCCTTGCTCAAGAGCACCTCAGTTGTGGGTAATGAGAGTGGAAGAAAGCACTGTTCATTTACTCCCACCACCTACATTTCCTACCAGTACTGAGACTCGAACCCACGACCTTCAGGTTACAAGTTACAACTTTCTTACCATTAGGCCATAATTGCCCATAATATAATGGAAAATATGAAATATCAAAATGGGCTTTACAGCAGTGCTAATCAAGCTAAAGGTGCAAGACAAATTATCCATCAACAAGTCTAGGGTTGCGGTATTGTTCAACCTTTTAAAGTTGTGAAAGATCTTTTCTTCTGTATTTTGATGTAAATTCAGTTTAAACATTATCAAGGAAGTCCAGCTTACATCTAAATAATAAACCTCAGAAAAAAAAGTCTGTTGTTTCATCAGAAGTCATCTTGGCTAAAAAATATTTTTATTATTAGCTCAAGCTTATAAATTTTTTATTTTTTTTAAATATGAAGTGTGCATGTATGAATCATTCACAAGACCAATAACATGCATTTAAAAAAATAGATGGGGTTAATATCCATTTCATGCTGACTCACAGTTGGGCCATTACTATCAAAATCTATTGAAGAAGGCAGAAAATGGCAATAAAAACAACAGTGGAAACAAAAATGAGTGTTGTGCAGTTGGACGAATATGTACCAGCATTAATTTGTTCGCGTTTGAAAGTATAAAGTAATGTTTATGTTCAGACTGCAGGCATATTGGATTTTTTTTTTTTTTTAAATCAGATCTTTTCAGACAGACTGTCCATGCTATTAATTGCAAGTGATCAGATAAGATTTTTGTGTCCAGATATATGACCTACTTTGGTAAGGACGTAGGCGTACTACATATGTGACGAGGCTTTCAAAACTGATGCAAGGAAAAATGTAGGTGCATCATCTCGCTCTCCAAATAAGCACCCTGTTGAGTCATGGTGCAGAACTCCTTTGTTGCTCAAGACAAACTGAGTGACTGAATAGACTGATATAAATTTTGATGTTCGATGCTGTCATGATCGTCTGATGTGGTGTTTCCATCACTGGTTTCTCAAAATGCGTTCTTAAAGGATCAGTTCACTTTAAAAATAAAATTTTCCTGATAATTTACTCACCCCCATGTCATCCAAGATGTCCATGTCCTTTTTTCTTCAGATGAAAAGAAATTAAGGTTTTTGATTAAATCATTCCAGGATTATTCTCCTTATAGTGGACTTCAATGGACTCCACTGTTGAAGGTCAAAATTACAGTTTCAGTGCAGCTTCAAAGGGCTTTAAACGATACCAGACGAGGAATAAGGGTCTTATCTAGTGAAACGATCAGTCATTTTCTTAAAAAAATACAACCGTATATGCTTTATAAACACTAATGATCACCTTCCGAGTGGTCCCGCCATTCTGCTTTCTGTATTCTTCAAAAAGCTTTTGCTGTATGTCCTATGCCTTCCCTATTCAACTTACGGAATGAACGGAGCGCCAGTTCCATTTTTTCCATAAGTAGAATAGGGAAGGCATAGGACATACAGCGTAAGCTTTTAGAAGAATACGAAAGTGCGGTTTTGGTGGAACCACTTGGAAGGTGATCATTTGTTTATATAAAGCATATACATTTACTTTAAAAAAAAAAAAATGACAGATCATTTCACTAGATAAGACCCTTATTCCTCGTCTGGTATCATTTAAAGCCCTTTGAAGCTGAACTGAAACTGTAATTTTGATCTTCAACAGTGGAGTCTATTGATGTCCACTATAAGGAGAATAATCCTGGAATGTTTTCATCAAGAACCTTAATTTCTTTTCGACTGAAGAAAGAAAGATATGAACATCTTGGATGACATGGGGGTGAGTAAGTTATTGGAAAATTTTATTTGAAAGTGAACTAATACTTTAAGGGATCTAGTGTTGATCTAGTGTCTACTTTTGTCGAAAGTAGTCATCCCAACGCTATCTCATGACCAATTTGTACATATTTTACGAGGTGGCTAATTCGTACAAATTCATATGACCTCACTCATTTTAATTCATTCGATTTGTCTAAACCCAGTGACGGGTAGGTTTAGGGCCGGTGTTAGGGGTAGGTCATTCATACGAATTCATATGAATTTGGCAACTCATAAAATATGTACACTTTAGCAAAAAACAAATGAATTTGAAGGACCTCATTTTACGAATCGTATGAATAAGCCACCTCATAAAATATGTACGAATTGCCATGAGAACGGATTGGTCATCCAGGTAATTTTTGCCTACTCTTTTATCAGTACTGTGAATTCAGACATCAAAGTCCGGTTCCAATACTCAAGAACGCAAATACAGAGCCTGGATGTGTTTTTGATATTGAGGAAGCATTGAGTGCAGACTTGGGGTGCTTCTCTATACTCAAATTGATGCTTGCTCCAGCCTGTGACCCAGAAACCGATCAAAGTAAGCAAACTTGAAGGACATCTCAATTCTCTAATTGCACCGTGAGGAGGCGAGGAACGAGGAGTGAGGAAGCTTTCAGAGGAGCTATGAGCGAGGATGCGTATCATATGTGGAAGTCTTTTCGAAAAACCTGATGTATAAATTCTTCTCCCCGTTCACATCTGTCACAATAAGTTTAATTTATGTTTTACCTTTGCAGTTTAAATAAATGTAGTTCCAAATGTAGGTTCGTTAGGAGCCTAAACATTCAGTCCTGTCAATTATCATTACACAGCAGTCACTTCGTCATCCCAGCGACAATTCTTTCCGTATCCCTCCTCCTCCCTATCTCCTCCTCTACTTCTCTTATTCTTCCTCTGCGCGCAGAACCTGATTTTGCTGAGTTCAACATGTTCCTGGGTCAACATTTTTGTTGATCCTGGAACAACATTCAAATCAACCAATCAGATTTGAAGGACAAGATTACAGATTATGTCAAGTTTAGGCTTAAAATCATGAATTGGTGCTTCTACATCAGTGTTATTCACCTATCATTTCCCTCTGATTTTTGGAATAACTTATGGGTAGGGTTAGGTTCAGGGGTAGGAATAGGGGTTAAGACTAAATATTCAGACTGGAATGTTGTTCCAGAATCAACAAAATATGTTGACCCAGAAATGCATCTAACTCAGCAAAATCAGGACGTGCCCCTCTGCGCAGTACTGTTATAGGGGGGTTTAACTCGGAGCTCGAGCCGAGCTTCGGGTTCGAGCCTCCTTCAAGGATAGCAAGCCAAGTTTGTTTTACCATTAACCATTCAGAATGAATGGGCAGGCGAACTTGTGAAACCATACATTGCACATATTTTAACAGGGCATCTTGCTTTATTAATATTTATTATGATAACCATACATTGACGTTATGAGGGCAGATCCCATGAGCATAGCTGATGATGCTTTGAGTGATCAAGAATATTCCAATACACAAATAAGATTTCCTTCGATTCCTCCATCTCATTTTCTTTCCTTGCATCATATCTCGCAAGATAATAACAATTATGTAAGTAAATATTTAATAGGTTTCGACATCTGTGATGTGATGTTTTATTTATTGCACATTGGATGGTGCTGTCACACTGCCAAACTATGTGCTGAATGGTCAGTTAAGCTACAAGATCACAGCACATCTCAATGCCCACAAAGATGCATTCTGTGTTCTCGTGTCCTTCACGTTCATTCTTTTAAGTTAGCCTGGCACATCTGGTCTCCATAAGAATGCAAGTTCATTCTTTAGGTTCATAGAATTGAGAATTATGACGCAAAAGACAATTTTGAATTCCGATTTGAGCAGCCTGACTGAGACTCATTTGTAGAAATCAGGTTGTAATTGCATTTCAAACCACCTTTAAAGCCTTTGTGTCTTATCCTTCTCGTTTTAAACACTAACAATGACTGTACTTGCTGTCCCCAAAGGAACTTAAGCTTTGAACCATGTGGAATAGCTCCAGCAGCCCTTTCTTTCTCTTCACTCATATTCGATTGTTGTGAGAGGGTTGAATGTAATTACTGTCTGCGGTGGGCGTGTTTGAACAGGTATGTTTTCCCTGTCTAAGTCAGATGCCTCCAAAGGTCATTTCCACCTTCTACTCTCCCTCTCTCCCTCTTAATTCTATGTTTGTTTCTCTGTCAGGTAAATTAATGCACTCTAATGTGCTTTCAGCTGATGTGCCATATGTGGCAGAGAAAGCTGGAGCGTGTGAATTAGGTTCAATGTTTCTAAAGGTCAGGTCCTCTCTCCTGAACAGGAAAGCTTTTTAGTATGACTGCCGAACCTTTACTTTGACACGTAGCTGTCATTCTGCATGGTGAAGTCTAACGTTTACTGCCATACTTTCGAGTACGGTATTTTTTGGCGATAAACCTTAAATGAGTTTTTTTTTTTTTTTTCCTAGCAAAACTTGCTATGCACCCAATGCTCATTGGAAAAGCTCATTGCAACATTTCTGCAAAATGATATTACGTGGTTTTATAACTTTAGTTGTTTTATATATTGTCTTTGTTTGGAAATTAAATGTCCGGTGAGTGGTGCTAAAAGGTTAATGCTCTATTGTGTTTGAAAATAATGTACTACCTACACTAAACCCGACCCAAAAACTAACAAATAGTTTTAACAAAAGAAAATGAGAGATGAAAATGCATTTTCTGAAGCAGCCATGCCATTTTTGCTTGCTTGTACAAGTCTTTGAGTGCTTTTATTGAGAGTCATGACTTGTGTTTCTTGGAATTCGAACCCGAGCGCTCCGTAACAGTGCTGTAACAGGTGAGCTTCTAAGAAAGTTTACATAGCAGAAAAGCCAAACATATGGAGCTGGTTATGTGATGCAAATGTCAAATCATGCACTGTGGTAAAAGTGTTTTGAGGTAGTATTGTGCAAGGAACCATGCAAAAATGAGGCTTTATTAATCGATAATCTGCCCCTATAATTGTTATTTGTGTGGAAAGGAATTAAAGTTGTTGGAGTTTTACTGCCACTAGTGTGCATTTCAGCAGGGATCTGCAGTGAATTATATGTTAAGGCACGTTTTTTCCATTGAGTCTATGTTGTCGATATGGCTTATGGAATTAATTACATTGAAATCTTTGTTGTTCCTTTGGTTCTTATCAATGTGCTGTGTCCTTTGGATATGGCATCAGGCGATTCAGCATGTTTTCTTGCCCACGTAAAAAAAAGTGATAGCCATCTCTTTGTGTGTACGTAAGCCCATTGCATTAATCAAATCTGCTGGAATTGTAAACCGGAGTCTGTGTGGCACACTTGAGACTCAAGTTAGTATTGCATCGTTCAGTGTTTGGAGACACACAGCTCTTCATGAGACACAACAATGCAGTGGATTCATTACTAATGGACAGCCTTGAGTCTGCCATTTTAAAATATGGGATTTTAATGGAATCAAATTGCAATTAAATCGCTGTTGTGATTGTAAGATTATGCTCTCTCATATTGTTGTAAGTCTTTGATTGAAGCATGCAGAAGCCTGATTATTTGCTTGTGCTTGAGAATTTACAGAAGTTTCAGTTTAAGAAACTGACTCAGACATCCTAGTATATTTAGGCTTATATGACTTTCCTTCACTGTTGGATAGGTATCCCTCTCTGGTGACTAGAGATTGACTGGATGCAGTGCTGCAGAAGAAGAGATTTAGCTGTACCTGAAACCTCCTAATGGTCTCTTTAAGTCTTAAAGCTCAACTTCAAACAAATAGCTTCAAAAGCAGGGTTAATGCTATACTCACTTAAGGCCTCAGGACACATGCCTCCTTCAGGTTAGTGATCCAGATTACCTCAGAATATTTTGTCATCAAACATCAATCTCTCTCACCATTCTCATTTTGAATGTCACTGCTACTCTGTTTGTTTGTGTTCTCTTTCAATCCTAACTAGATTTCATTTGCATCCTCTAAAAGACACTGGTGCTTGTCCATGCAGAAATCGTTCCAAGTTATATTAGGTTGTTTGCCAGTGTCATTGCCAGTGCATTGCATTATGGCTGCTAAGGTATTGTAATAATTGTGTGCATGTTTTTTTAAAGCACTTTTTTCTTTGTGGTTGCCATGGTGTTATGGGTGGTTGCTAGGGCTGTTGTTAGGTGATTGTCACTGACAGTCATTTAAAAGAAACTGCATTCTGAAAAAAACAAACAAACAACAAAAGAAAGCAAGTAAAAGGAATAGGTGGGTTTATTTTGCCCAATTTGATTCTAATTCATTTAGGTATACTTTAGTTATAGTAAAATATATGAGGAACCTTCTAACTTGGTAAAAATAATCAATCAATGAAAGTAATGATACGTTGATCTTGGTTCAGAAAATGCTCATAGGGATTCAGTGAGTTCATTCAGTAAATAATGCATTAGGGTTGGGTAAAAAAAATATTGATTTCTCAAATTTTAATCAGTTCTCCTTTTTATGAGGCAATATCGATTCTTAAATTAAAAATATATATATATGCTGGTCTATATGCTGTTTTCAGGTGATGCATGAACAACTTCACTAAATATTTTAGCACACCTCTTATCCAATAAATCGCATTAAGCTTTATGCTTTGTTACTTTTGATATGAAACAAAGTCACAGGTTTCAAATTCTGACAATATTATAATGAGAATCAAAACATAAATGCCTTTTGGCACTCTAAATGTAGCATGACAGATATATGTAATGCCTCAGCTCAAGCGAAGCGTCTGCATGGAGCGTACAAGTTAAAAAAATCTCTAGTTAAAAAAAAATCCCTTCAGTAACCATAGCTCGATATTTAGTTTGACAAATAAACACTTGAGAGGTGCATTTTGTTAAATATATGCACTATATTACATAATCGTTATATTTTTACTCAACCTGCTCTTCAATATTTCATGTATTTGTATAAATTCACCATGAAAATGGTTTTATCAGTTGTTAAAACTGGTTAAATCTTTATATTTCAAAAACCGAATCCGAATAAAAACATAATTATGTAAGTTATTATTATAACATTATTATAAAAACTGAAATGGCTGAGATTCACTGGGGGTACCCCAGTTGGGGACGTATTTTATATTTTTAAACCACAGATACAAGAAAATCCCTCTATATTTATGTATGAAATTTGCATATAGCATTTGGATGGTATTACGTGGATAAAAGATGGAAATCCTCTACATTTTGAGCTGGAACTCCGTCCCCCCATGAAATTAACTTCATGCACTCAGAGTCCCCCTTCTTATTTCCAGCCCTCACTATACTCAATATCAATATCGAATCAAATTTAATCCAAATCGGAACTGAATTGAATCTCAAGATCAAAGAGTAATTTGTTTGTCTACTACACTGTGCTGTAGGCCTATATTTTTGATCCTCTAAAAACCGGTTCAAAAGAGTCATTTTGTATTTGGCCTTTTTTTTTTCTCATTGTATTCAATTCAGGCTGCAAATTTTGATCAAATATGACTTATTTTACTGCAAGGGTTTGGACATCTGAACATCTGAGACAAAGATACATAAATGATGCATAACTGGTAACTCCAATAAGTCTCTCAAGCTTTGGCAGGCCTATTTCTTTAGATTACTCTTTACATGCCTTAGCAACAACCATACAGACCACTGCCTCATTCCAATGTTGGTTTGGTTTGTTTGGTCCTTTTTTTGTCCGTCACAAAAGGTCAAATGGCTCAAAGTCACTTGGGTCAAGTGTGCTGTCATAGAACTGCCTGTGTTTTCTTAACCATTTTAGCCATTCTGTGAGTGTAAGCACTAGTGTTCAGAATGAAGACAGTGTTAAACTGTAGAAGACTGAAAATATTATTTGGGTAGCTTTCATCTGAGGAAGCGGTTGTGATGGATAACCCAGTGGCGCCACAGTTACACATCCATTTTGTTTAAATGACCTTGAGAAGAGAGTCCCAGTATGAAGCAGCCCCAACTGAGAGATTACATTTATTTTCCTCTGAAAATGACAAGCCTTCTGGCCTCTGTAGCCTCCCTTGCCAGCTCACCTGTGAGTCGGGCACATGGATAGCCACTGAACGCTGGTCCTGATGAAAAAGTGAGAGTAGAGAAAAAAATCGTGACCTGGATGTGGGAATGGGTAATCTGGGGGATTACACTGCCTTTGAGAGCTCTATCATCTGCTCTGTGACTGAAAGAGCAGACCTATCAATCACACGCCAGACTTTGACCCCTTGTGCTTATTCTCTTGATGGCTCAAAGGATACACATTGTTGGTTTTGTGTGTTGGCGGGAAGGTAAAATCACATTTTGGACCATATTGAAATAGCATCAATTATTTGCCATGCCTTCAGTCTGTCAATTGATTACATTTCAATTAAATACATTTTAATTAAATTAATTACACAATATGCTGATTAAATAATCAAATTAAAAACATTTTATTGCCAATGTTTGGTAAGAAATGAAAATAATTCAAAATGTTTACACAATGTTTGTGTAACACCTCCTCTTTGAACCACCCGCTCTAAGCGGGACTCAAACCCAGGGCCGCCGGCATAGGAGTCGGGCGTTCTAACAAGGAGGCTAAAGACCGCAGTCTCTCGCATCAGTCACTAGAGCCCCTCTTGCGATCAGGGGAATGAGGTTTACACGCACAGCTCTTACCGGCCTATGTTCGTTACATTTGCACAAAAAATCTGTTTTGGAAACATCAAACATTGTACATCAAAATATCATTTCATACGTAATCTCAGTGTAATGAGCTGTGACATATGATTTGCCGACAAATGACTCTTATGAACTGGTCCTTTGTAATGTGTCATAAAGATTCACGAAGCAGTATTGATTCAGATTTGCTGAGTGGAATCTAACACTGAACCATTTTACAGATATGTATGATATAAAATGAACAGTTACTTGTTATTAAATATGCATATTGACAACAGAATTTGTTTATACTGTAGGTCCAGATGTAATTTACAGTAAAACTGTAAGGTGGGTGACATTGGAACCACTTTTTTTTTTTTTTTCAAACAGGTGGAATAATTCATATTTACACTATACTGTTCAGTAAGATTTTTACTTTTATTCAGCAAGTACTGTATGCATTAAATGCATCAAAAGTGACAGTAAATGCATTTATAATGTTACAAAAGATTTCTATTTCAAATAAATGCTGATCTTTTAAACTTTCTATCCAATAAAATGATCACGGTTTACACACACACACACAAAAAAAAAATGTTTTCAACATTGATAATATTGATTGTTTCTTGAGCACCAAATCAGCATATTAGAATGATTTCTGAGTAATGACTGCTGAAAATGTAGCTTTGCCAGATTTTAAAATATATTAAAATTAATGTTATTTTTTATCATATTTGATAATATTATATTTTGACTGTGTTTTTGATCAAATGAATTCAGCCTTTGTGAGCATAAGAGACTTTAAAAAAATGTTTCAAAAACTTTTAAAAAATCTCACCAACCCCAAGTTTTTAAACAGTCTAGCTAAAATGCATTCTGTTCCATTCCAGTGCATTTGACAAGAATCTTCTCATATATATATATATATTAGGGCTGGCAATAGATTTTTTTTTAAATCAAAATTAATCACACACCCTTAATCGCGATTAATCGCACACTTATTGTGAAATTAAGCATACACCATTTATCTTGTTTAACACATCCACGTCCACCATCAGACTGAAGTGTGATTCTCACACAACTGTGTTTTTCAGCTTTTCTCAAGGTAAATTTAGATGTCTTTCCAAAAAAGGACACCAAATAACCAAATTATATGATTTCATATAATTCATACATTTATGTAGGCTACACCAAAGCACCCATGAAAAAATCACAGCAAAAAAATAAAAAACGTTTCAGAATTCACAGTGTATAGTGTGTGCAACAGCAAAGAGCTTCATCGCAATCATCAAAACTTTCATAGCAAGAAGCTGGTTTGCTTTATCCAGCCGATACACATAGTTTTCATATCATCTGGCCATACAGCGGTGGGATATTTTGACGTTCCGTTCAGACAAGAACAGCGCGATGCGGGAGAGCTCGTGCTCTTCAGATACAATGACAGAATATGACAGAGAGTTCATGTTTTAAAGCAAAACAGGCACTGGAATGAATAATTCTCTCTGCCATCTCTGAAATAATCAGCATGGACTTTAAGATCATCTAAATGCTTGACGTAAATTATGTTATGCCGCAATTTCACATGCATCCGTAATTTTTTTGCATTAAATACGTCAAATTATTTTAATGCGTTAAGGATTTTGAATTAATCGCATAGACAGCGATTAGCCCAAATATATATATATATATATATATATATAATATATATATATATATATATATATAAAAATATAAATTCTTATAAATTCATGTTAAATTGACAGTCCTGGATCAGACCATTACAGGCAAACTGTATTAAACAACACTCTTGCTATTTAACTTCTCACAAGACTTGATATTCTACATCGCAACACAGCCAATGATCTCACCGTGTCTTTTATAGTCACAACTCGAGTGTTTTTAGAAAACTTGTGAAAATGTTTACTGCTTGCCTCAGCCTATGTTGTGTGATTAAGTATTAAAAATATTAAGTGATTATATATATATATAAATAAGCGAAGTGTGATTACTGTATCAACTTGGGCTGTAGTAGGTCTGGAGTTCTTGGAAAATGCTTATCCAACAGAAAATCTCTCCTCTTACAATTTTAATGAAGAGAATTTCTGCAACCACAGATGCAGAGGTGGTGAGATGTTTATGTTCCAACCTCGAAAACACATTCCTGTTAACTTACAAGACATTTTAATAGCAAACCGCTATCTTTAGAGGATCTCATATATTTTAATGTGTCTGTTGTGTCTGCTTATAGTATGCGTTCTCGCTTCATTGAGTCTGTTAAATTCTATGGTGGTTTGTGGTGCTGTTTTTTGCTCTTTATGAGGTAGAATGACCTCCTGTAAAAGCAGAGCATGTCCTCCATACAGATTCGACCGAGCGCTTTAATAAGGCTCAGCTGAGAGAAAATGAAAAAGACAGATACGTCCGTACACCGTGGCATCATTAGTATCCTGGAGCATCAGTGGCCTTTAGAATAATGAAATTCAGCAGACGTGCAACGGTCTCAATCACAATGCTAATAAAAATACATAGATTCTTTCCTGCACGTCAGTCATGGGCGACAGCAAGAGAGAACAAAAGGGAGAAGACCAGAGGGAGAGCGAGACAGAGAAACCGAGAGAGTGTGCAAGAGAGAGAGAGAGGTGAGATAGTGAAGCAAGAAAGACAGAGTACGGGTGAAAGTAACAGAAGGAGACGGTCAAACACAGTGAAAGAGAATAAAGACAGACTGGCAGAGAACGAGACCTGAAGAGCATAATCTTTTTATCTGTATATTCTATCTTGTTTTTCCTGTAGAAGAATCTAAACATTGTTAAAACAAGATAAATGTACTTGCATGAGACAATAAGGCCACGTTCACACAGCAGCAGAATATGGTTGTCAGTCCTGTATTTGAGTCCTTAATACGGTTATGTTCACAAACAGTACGGTAAATTTTCAGGACTGTGTGAACGGAACAGGACTGGAAAACTAGTTGTCTGTCATTTTCCAACTCCCCTAGAGTTAAACAGTTTTCGAATCCATTCAGTCGATCTCCAGGTCTGGCGGTACCACTTTTTTAGCATAGCTTAGCATAGTTCATTGAATCTGATTAGACCGTTAGCATCTCGCTCAAAAATGACAAAAGAGTTTCGATATTATTCCTATTTAAATCTTGACTCTTCTGTAGTTACATTGTGTACTAAGACCAACGGAAAATGACAAGTTGCGATTTTCTAGGCCGATATGGCTAGGAACTATACTCTCTGGCGTAATAATCAAGGAACTTTGCTGCCGTACCATGGGTGCAGCAGGCGCAATGATATTACGCAGCGCCTGTGACCTCCTGCTTGCACAGGGATGAGAGTATAGTGAGAGTATAGTGGAACACCCTACAGTCTTGTGTCACAGTCAGTCCACAAGGCTGAAAGTGCACATGAAATGTGCCATTTGGGACAGGGCCGATCGATGCTCACTATGCTCCCTTAACGGAAGTTCGGAAGTGCGAAACTTGAATCACGTGAGCCAACTCAATACACATAACGACGTGCAATAGATGTTTTTAAAAATACAAACCATTATTTCATTATATATCAGCACAAACATACATCATTAGAAAGGTAATGAACATAATTTAGCTAAAATTGATAATTTATTTACAGCTGAAATGTTGCACGTATGTGTAACAAATATTTATCATAATGTACTTAAAAAATAACATTACAAGTAATGTCAGAAGCTCTGCTGTTGTTCATAAATACCAGTAGTGGTGTTGTACAATGAGGATGTTACAGTATGTTGTCGCCGGAAATAAGTGTCATAAGAGTCATAAGTGTCCCAATGTGTAGTGAGCCAGTGTCCTTTACTTTCCTTACCAGTGCCTGAATTCGTGTACAAGATATATACTGATTCATGAGCTAGGGAGCTGATTGACACGCACCCTATATCTCAGCGCCGCCTACTGGTCTGGAGATAGCAAAAATGGCAATTTTGCTTATAACTTCTGCAGTTTGGCCAAAGATGATAAAACTGGCCTTGTTAGATTCAAGGCAGCATTCCAAGTTAAATGATAACCAATTTTACCATATCAACCATTTTGGGCATCGGCCATTTTGCATTCGGGACAGCGCCACCTAGTGGTGATATCAAATATTCATATGACCATAACTTTTAATGTGGTTGACTTATTTTCATGAGAGTCATCTCCTTAGATTCCTGAATACTTGCCGAGTCCAATGATACCTAACATGAAACCATAAGGTGAAAGCTAAATATTAATATTAATAAATATTAAATTGCCACAAACTACACTTAAATGAAAGTATCATCTAAATTTACCTTGAGAAAAGCTGAAAAATACAGTTTTGTGAAAATCACACTTCAATCTGATGGTGGACGTGGAAGTAGACGTGTTAAGTATTTATGAAATAAAATGCTATATTTTACTGATGATTTTTCTTCTTGCTTGCTTCTTTGTGCTTGTCCCCTTAAAGGATTAGTTCACTTTCAGATTAAAATTAAGGAACGAATGTAGTTCCGTTTTTTTCCGTAAGTTGAATAGGGAAGGTGTAAGGACATACAGCGTAAGCTTTTTGAAGAATACGGAAGGTTGTCTGGCAGAAGCACTTGCGAGGCGATCATTTGTGTTTATAAAGCATTTACATTTTTATAATTTTTTTTTTTTTTAGAAAATGACAGATCTTTTCTCTAGATAAGACTCTTATTCCTCATCTGGTATCGTTTAAAGCCCTTTGAAGCTGCAATGAAACTGTAATTTTGACCTTCAACAGTGGAGTCCATTGAAGTCTACTATAAGGAGAAAAATCAAAAACCTTAATTTCTTTTCAACTGAAAAAAGAAGGACATGGACATCTTGGATAACATGGGGGTGAGTAAATTATCAGGAAATTTTAATATGAAAGTGAACTAATCCATTAATGGCTGCTTGTAGCTATATTTTATTCCTGCAATCACAAAACTGAATTTTCAGTATCACTACTCCAATCTTTTCTTGATACATCAAGAAATATTTCTTATTATTATAAATGTTAAAAAACAGTTGTGCAGCTTAATTACTTTTTTATTGTCTTTATGGTGTTTGTGGAAACCAGATATATTTTTTCAGCAAAGAAAGTTCAAAAGAACAGCATTTATTTGAAATACAAATCTTTTGTAACATTATAAATGTCTTTCGTGTTACTTTTGATCAATGTAATGTGTCCTTGCTGAATATTAATTTCTTAAAAAAAAAAAAAATCATGATGAGTGTTGGTAATTGGTTGTAATTTTTTTCTTTCTACTTGTTTTTATTCTATTCTGTTTTTGTTCTATTCTTATTTGAATAATTTAGAGAGGCTAAAACAAGAAAGACAAATGCCAATGGGTAGGAAAAATATTTATTCTCTAAAAATAAGGCATAATATCTTAATAAGTAAATTTGCCTTGTTTTGGGTATTATTTTTTCCTGGAAAACAAGATGGGAAAAAAAAAATCTTTTTTGGATTATCTCAATATTCCTCCCATTCTTAGCTCACAAGTGATGTGATGAAACATCTGTGGCACAATGACAGTTTAAGGGTTATTCACCTCCTTGGTAGTGGCTGACAATCCATGCTCATCATTAAATAATATATTGACAGAGTCCTTAATAGCAAATGGAAGTTAGATGATTGTGTAACTGCTTCAGTGTGTATTCGCAGGCCACTTTAGAGTGGATGAAATGCCAATAGAGACAAAGCGCAAGCTGATTTGGTCTAAGTGGGAGCATTTTTCAGCCCCCCGATAATTGCAGTCATCTATCATGACTCTATTTTCTAATACATGCCTTCTCGAGAAAAATCATCCTCAATGCTGCGCTTTTGATTGTTTGAGTTTCCTTTCATTCATGTGGCTTTGTCCTGTGTCCAAATGAAAAGGGGCAGAATGCCACGATTACAGCTGGCACAGGTTAATGAATGGAAACATTGTGGTGCAGTATCGTGGCCTGTAAATATGAGTGTTTGTGCCATTTCCCTTCATCTTGGCATGCTATGTTGTCCTCAGGATGTCTGACTCACTGGTGAGTGAACGATAGCATCGGAAATAAATAGCAGCTTCTCAGTATCATTTTCTCCTTCCCAAATTAAAAGTGGAGGATGAGAAGGAGCTCCGAATGGTTCATTTTGCAGTCTATCAGAGGGAATGATGGGGTTTTTTTTCTCCTTTTGCAGGTGTGTGCACATGAACGTCCCCAAATCTCATTCATACGACGCCGCCTAGGAAGCCAGCACAAAAACACTGATGATCATGATAACGGAAGTGATCACGCACTCTGACATTTCATTTTTGTGGGACAGCACTCAAACCTTTTCGCAGAAATCTTGCCAGAGTATTAGACAAATACTGTGAGCAAACACGATTATTGTAAGTACTGTAAAGTCAGACTTCTTGTCCTTTTAAGGAAGTTTTGCTTGAGTAAGGGTGAGTAAAAGATGACATTTTCCATTCTTAAAGAAACTGTTCCTTCAAAACCATTTTTGTCCCAAAAATGACAGCAAAGCAGAATTTAGAATTAGGGGAAATGAGGCCTGTCCAGAATAAGAAAGAACCTTTATCAGTAATTAGTAGGATTAATATGGCTGATAATAATATAATAGTGTAGTTTCTCATGGCAGCAAAGGCAGAGATGGATGAACAGCATGAATCATCTGCTTTTTTCCACTAATTTATCACCATGGTAGCCCAAATCCTCACTGTTTGCCTGTCTAAGCGAGTGGCCATCTTGGGCTGCCTTTCTCTGAAATCTTTGAGAATAAGTGAGTCTGAAAGCTCAAACACTTATCCAAAAGAAAATAAGTAAAATTAATGATGTGTAAGATGTGTTTCTCCTGACAGGAATGTGACTAAATTGTGCTCAAATGGAGACTTTATTCTGAGAAAAGATTAGTTTTCAAGCATGTCCTTTGAGGCTTTCAGAAGAAATCTCAACACTGTCTCACACTGTGCTCAGATTTGTCAAGGTACCAACATCTGCAATAAAAAATCAGAGATTTCAAAGTGAATTTAAAATGTCCAAGTCTGTATTATCTAGGCTGTGCTGCCTACATTTTATAGCTCAAAACTCCTATTGTGTTTTATCAAATCTCTTTTTATATAACTGAATGAATTTCAGGAGAAACATCTGAGACAAAGTATGTAAATGAAACATAATTGAGAGCTCCGATGCTTAAGAAGGCAATTGATCTTCTCAATTACCATCCTGTGCCCTCAGGACCCAACTTTGGCTACTAAAAGAGCTCAAGTTTCTGTGCATTTAAAAACTGAAAGAGCATAGTTGTGGGGCATCTTGAGGCAATCATGACAAACGGCCAAAAACATGTTGAACTTTCCATTTCTGACCCCTGTGCTCTTGCCTTTGCTGCAGTTATAAAGCTGCAATTTGAAAGTTCTCTGTCTAACGCCTTTCATCTGCACAGCTTCTTGCACTTGGCAAGTATAGACCTTTTGGGATTGTTTTTACTATGCTTTTCAAGTGTTGTTGAATAATCCATCGTTGAAAATAGCTCAACGGCTCTCATAAGTTTTTGAGAGGCTCTTTGGGATACCAGCCAATGCATAACAGGCACAACATAAATAAAAGATTTAAATGTTAGTGTTTAGTAAAAAAATGCACTATTCGTCCTTCTTTGAGATGTAAACAGGAATGAGATAGTGTCTACATCTTGACCACCCGTACCAGGGAGGAAGCGTTTCAGTTCAGCCATAAATTAATATGCCACAAGAGTTTGAAGTCCCTTTCAAAATGTTGATTTGGAACTTAATTCAGATGTAGTTGAATCAGCCTCGTTCACTATCATGCACATATTCATATTTTATTCACTGATGTCGCTCTCTTTCAAAATGAAGGATAAAAGTAATTCCCAGGAGTTAACAAAATGGAAGGGAAAAATGCATTGTCATGAGAAAAATATGTATGCCTAAAGGGATAGTTCACCTAAAAATGAAAATTCTGTCATCATTTACTCACTCTCAAGTTGTTCTAAACCTGTATAAGTTTCTTTGTCTGTTGAACACAAAACAAGATATTTTAAAGAATATGGGTAACCAAACAGTTGACTGTTGCCATTGACTTCCATAGTATGGAAACAAATACTATGGAAGTCAATGGGACCCATGAACTGTTTGGTTGCTGATATTCTTCAAAATATCTTCAGATATTCAGCAGAACAAAGTAACTCATACCACAGAGAGCAACATAGGGTGGCCCAGATCCAGTCAACATCTGATACATGTGGATTACATGCCGACCCGATGTGGGCCGGAACTGCTCTGACACTATATTGCAGGTTTAGAACAACTTGAGAGTGAGTAAATGATGACAGAATCTTAATTTTTAGGTGAACCATCCCTTTAAACACACTCTGGAGTGTCTTAGTAGACTTGATTTTTTTTTTTTTTTTTTTTTTTTTGAAGAATCAACAGATTTATTCAATGATTCAGAGACTCACTCACTCACTCCATCCATCCGAATGATGAAACCACACAGAAATCATTCTAATATGCTGTTTTGGTGCTCAAGAAACATTTTTTATTATTAACAATGTTGAAAACTGTTATGCTTCTTAATATTTTTGTGGAAACCATGATACATTTTTTTGTATTCTTGATAAATAGAATATTCAAAGGAACAGCATTTATTTGAAATAGAAATCTTTAGTAACATAAAAGTGTTTAATGTCACTTTTGATCACTTTTGTCACTTTTGACACACGCACACACATTCATAGCAGAATACAGTTGTAAGTCCAATTTTAAATGCTAAAATAGGTGTATTGTTTTCTTTCATGTGGGTTTCTGGAGATATGAGATGTGTGTCATTTGACGCTTTAGATACTTTTGGGGGAAAAAAAAATGTTATCCAGTTTTTTGAATCTGCTATCTGTTAATTAAAATTTGACAGATAAACTGACAGTCTGACTGCCATATTTATTATTTACTTAAAGGGATAGTTCACCCAAAAAAATAAAATTCTGTTATCATTTTCTCACCCTCAGGTTGGTTTCTGACATTCTTCAAAATATCTTCTTTTGTTTATCAGAAGAAAGAAATTCATACATGGTTTGGAACAACTTGATTTTCATTTTTGGGTAAACTATCCCTTTAACGTCTCCATAACTATGGTTACATGCGTTCATGGTGAGAAGGGCATCTTGGGCCTTTCGATTCACCTTAAACAGAATCTCAGGTATGTGGTCGTCAGCACTTAAGGGCCATTAATCCACCTGCACTCTCAGGAACAAACAGAGTAGACACTCACAAATCGTCCAGAGAAATGGGCCTGTCCTAACTTGCTGACTAACGGCCTTTACTCCTGAAAGTGTTGCATAAGTGGAGATGTTTCAGGAGGTTTCATAAGACAAGCGGAGATGACATTTATTCCCTCAGCTTCCTAAAGTATTCAGACCTCTTCATTTGGCGCCCAGACTTCAGCATTCATTGTCTCTGCACAAAGAGCTGATTTCTGTCCCACTGCTTTCTGTCCCATGTCAGCCACAAGATGCAATGACATTAATTAGGAATGGAATTTTTAAGTTCTCTTGCAAGGATGCTGCTGATTTTCTTTATCCCTCTCTCTGTTTTTCTCTCAATGTCTCTTTTATACTTCCAGTGTGTCCCCCAGAGTGACAAGACGTTAAAAGCATGACTCCCACATAATGAATGCATAAGTTAGAGCTTTTCAGATTTTTGATGTGGCCCGTGTGTAGCACTGCATTGTCTCCTCTTCTTAAGATACGGATGTTTTCTCAGGAGACAGCAGACAGGGCTATGAAATATTATTTCATATAGGAAATGTGAAATTTACTCATGTCATTGTAATACCGTATATGACCTGCAAACACAATACTCTTTGAATACTACCTTAAAGCATATGAGTCACACAACTTTATTGTGTTTTTGCTAAACTTGAAAGAGTGACCTGGACATTCTTGGGTTATACGGAAGAAAGAGCCAAATTTGAAATGACATGAGGTGAATAAATGATGACCAAATGTTCATTTATGGGTGAAATATCTTGTTAAAATTCAGCTGCTGTCTCGGGAGAGGGTTGTGAAAAGGGATTTTATTCTGTGAAAATTGTGAAATTTGCATTAATATTCTGTGTTAGTTCCGTTGTCTTTATCTGCAGTCGCCTTTTGTTCTAGGACATGCTACACTCTTAAGTGCTATCTTGGTTTCCCTTATGATTTAGCAGGGATTCCCTGAATAACTTTGCATTCATGTCTAAATAATAAAATATGACGTGATATGATTGCTTTGGGCACCGAGTACCCAGAACCAATTTACCAATTTACTTAGGAGAGAACTTTAATGGGCCTGTGTCCTAATCTCGGTAGGACCTTTCCCCTAAATGCCTGTCATTCCTAATTCAACATTTTTCAGTAAAAGTCTCTTGTCTCAGACACACAGAGGCTCAAGTAAACAGAAATTACTTTTATATAGTTTACAGACAGACGCTATGAGCAGTAAAGACAGATGCACTGAGCCTGATTCTGTATTGAGTTTCTGTAATTGTTTCTTGTTTCCTCTTGCTTCACGCTAGCATTTGCTATTTCCAGTTTCTATTTGAGTTCAATTTTGCATCTACTTCTGAAATATATCACTTACACTTGAGTTGTTTGTTACATTGCCTGGAACAAAATGGCTTTATGCAGAATTACTTTCTATCCTTCAGAGCAACCTCAGCAGCAGGTGTGCTGGAACACTTCTGAGTTTAAGTGTAGAATTTTGGAGGAAATGAAGAAATTTATCAGACAAAAATATTTCTTAATTCTGCCTTATTTCTTAAAACTGCCCTAATCTTTCGTGGCATAGATTCAACAAGGTGTTGGAAACATTCCTCAGTGATTTTGGTCCATATTGACATGATAGCGTCATGCAGTTGCTGCAGATTTGTCAGCTGCTCATCCATGATGCAAATTCCCATTCCACCATTGGATTGAGATCTGGTGACTGTGGAGGCCATTTGAGTATAGTGAACTCATTGTCATGGTCAAGAAACCAGTTTGAGACGATTTGAGCTCATCATGCATTATCCTGCTGAAAGTAGCCATCAGAAGATGGGTACACTGTGGTCATTACCCGATAGACATGGTCAGCAACAATACTCAGGTAGGCTGTGGTGTTCTAGGCAGGATGGATCTATGCTTTTACATTGTTTACACCAAATTCTGACCCTACCATCTGAATGTCGCTGCAAAATCTCAGTAGATCAGCTGTTTCTGAAATACTCAGACCAGCCCTTCTGACACCAACAACCATGCCAAATCACCTTTCTTCCCCATTTTGATGCTCAGTTTGAACTTCAGCAGATCATCTTGACCATACGTACTGGTCTAAATGCATTGAATTACTGCTATGTGATTGGCTGATTAGATATTTAATCAGTAGTTGAACAAGTGTAACAAATAAAGTGGCTATTGAATATATGAAATATAACAATAGTTTTTATTTTATATTGCAAGTTTGACCAGATAGTGAAGGAAAAGCAGGAAGGTTTCCAGTATATATAAATATAAAATAGTTAATACAAACAGATTTTAGCCAGTACATAATTCCCATACATCCATTTGTCTTCATTTTAAACAAGTATAAATGTTAATTCAAAAAATGTAATAATAAAGATTAAGTGTATGTGTCCAAACTGACATTATAGTTCTTATTATTCAGTTTAAAGGTGCCCTAGAATTATATATTGAATTTACCTTGGCATAGTTGAATAACAAGAGTTCAGTACATGGAAAAGACATACACTGAGTTTCAAACTCCATTGTTTCCTCCTTCTTATATAAATCTCATTGTTTAAAAGACCTCTGAAGAACAGGCAAATCTCAGCATAACACCGAATGTTACGTAACATTAGACAAGGGCAGAACATCTGGATGTAAACAGCAGAATCATCCGACTAGATAAGCAAGCAAGGACAACAGTGAATAATGGCAGATGGAGCAATAATAACTGACATGATCCATGATATCATGATATTTTTAGTGATATTTGTGAATTGTCTTTCTAAATGTTTCATTAGCATGTTGCTAATGTACTGTTAAATGTGGTTAAAGTTACCATCATTTCTTACTGTATTCACGGAGACAAGAGCCGTCGCTATTTTAATTTTTAAACACTTGCAGTCTGTATAATTCATAAACACAACTTCATTCTTTATAAATCTCTCCAACAGTGTGTAATGTTAGCTTCAGAATCAAATGTAAACATCCAAATAAATACAATACTCACATGATCTGATGTATGCATGCAGCATGCATGACAAACATCTTGTAAAGATCCATTTTGAGGGTTATATTAGCTGTGTGAACTGTGTTTATGCTGTTCAAGGCAAGCGCGAGCGGGGAGCACGAGAATTAAAGGGGCCGCAACCTATATATCGGTGCATAGTTAATGATGCCCCAAAATAGGCAGTTAAAAAAATTAATTAAAAAAATCTATGGGGTATTTTGAGCTGAAACTTCACAGATACATTCAGGGGACACCTTAGACTTATATTACATCTTTCAAAAAAAGTTCTAGGGCACCTTTAAAACTTTTAATATCAATTGTCCTTTTCAATTTATTGTCCAAGTGGTAAGGAGCTGTTTTATTTCTTCCCAAAGCTGATTTTTAGTCTTATTTGACACTTATTACTGTAGTTTCACAGACACGCCTCCTCCATAACACATGAATGCGTACAGCAGGGAGCAAACGAAAGCAAAACTACTACTACGTTAAACTACCTCATGTCTCAAAGCATATAACATTACAGTAATAATGGACATAAAAAACTTAAAGAGCACTGACCCGTATCACCTGACTGCTGCAGATTCATGTCAGCATTGATAGTGTTGCCATTAAAGCGCATACATTTGAGTCACGAACCATCACAAACCATGGTTTCTATCTCTTACAAATTACGGTAGTTATGGTGTGAACCAGCTTAAGCATGTTGTTTTGGTTCAGGAATAACCTTAAAAAGTGGCTGCAGTATTGGTTGCATGCACCCATCAGAGGACATCAGCTTCAGTTTGGATCCAGCCTCTTAAGAAGACCTCACAAATAAATGTGAATTGAATATTTGTATATAAAAGATACTATAATGGCGAGCAAACAGCAGTTTAGACCGTGTGTTTCTCCCTACCCTCATTACTTCACTGGGGATTACTGGGGATACACACGAGCTCTGTGTTGTTTGTATGGGAGCGGAGCATGCCCAGGCAGCCCTCAAGGGGGTTGTTTGTGAGCATTGTGATAAGTTTAATATAAAACTTCTCCACTCCCGCCGGGCGCCCTTTGAAGAGGGCGCCACGGCTTGCGTTCTTCGTGGTCAGGTCCTGCTTCTGCCGATGCAGAACGGCGGCTCAGATCATGGGGTTCACAGATGAATCTGGCAGAGGGGTTAGAGACGGGCGCTGCCCTTTCTCTGCCCTTACCTGCCAAGTTCAGTGCCTTTTCCCAGGTGGAACCACGCTCTGCAGGTTCTTCCCCCAGGGTTGAGGCACCGGTACCTACTTCACAGGTCCAGCTCTGAGGAGGTGGATATTGTGATATTGATCTGAGAACTCGCCACCTCACACACATATCGTGTTTCAAAATCACACATTTATTATTCTAACATCAAAAACAAATCAGTTGTGTTTGAAAGCCATTATGATTTTGTGTTTATTTGAAATATTCAGACCATGATATACTTGTCTAATTGTTTATTTGCTCTATTTAATTTTGAGAAATTAAATCAAATATATTTCTGATTTTGTAAACTTACAAATATTTAAGATATAGCAAACAGCAGTTTGAATCGCGTTCCTCCCTGTGCTACACTACAAAGCAAGTGGGGATACACACGATTTATGTGTTGTTTGCTGGGAGTGGAGCATGCATGTCAGCTCATATGGGGCCGACAGTGTTCATTCATAAAAATGTCCCGAAGTGTAAAGAGAAGCATGCACTAGCGGGAGTTTTTAGCTCCACTCCAGCTGGCTTTATTCTCTAGGGAATAAAAGTCTAACGCAAGGCTCGGATCTCGCGTTTGCCAAGGCTGCGCATTCTTCACATTCTCTATATCTACCTCCTCCATGGCAGGAAAGTCTTTCAATTCAGTAGAAAAGTCGCTCCTCTTCATAATATAAGGATCTCGTTCAACATATGTTGTGATTTTGTGTTTATACCTTTCTAAACCAGCACAGTAGGCCTACGGACTTTTCTCCATCTCTTCCATTCTAATTTTCACTGCTTGCCCTCCAAAGGAATTTCGCACGTCAACAGAACCACGTGATTGCAAACAACCTATTAAGGTCTAATCAGAGATTGTATATAATTGGGAGATAAGAGGGTCTGTATCTCTTACCATTGGAGAAAGCGTAACGGCTAACTTAATCACGTGCGGCACCTCTCAGCCTATCATGTAATGGCAGTGACATCAGTCGCAACATTCCCTAGTCTGCCTTCTCTTAAAAAAATACATTTTTATCAAGCTAAAATCTACATATAGTTCCCAACCAAAGTATTGTTTAGTGTAAAACATGCTGAAGATTGGCAGACAGGCTGTCTGCTAATCATTAAATGATTAGCTATTTCCCCACAAAAGCTGTTTAATCAGCATAGTGAAGCCTCTCATCCATTGACATCCATTCAAAAAACAGCCTCTGGTCTCCTTCCCTGCGTACCGCCAGGGACGGGACGTTACCATTAGCCGTTACGCTTTTTTGGCTAAAGGTTGCAGGCTTGCCTTCCAGTGGCTTTGGCTTAATCCCTGCTTAAAGGGGACCTATTATCCTCCTTTTACAAGTAAGCAATAAGGTAGGAGAGGCTAGTGCTGTATCATGAATAAGTCACGGCTGAAGGGCGTTGTTAGGCAGAACGCGCTACCACACAATACAAATATTAAAAAAGCCAAAAATATGTATTAATGTATGTAATATTAAAGCCAAAATATGTATGAATGCAACTTTCAATGAAATAAGCTTTAACTAAAAGCCTTCTTTCCACCGGAAAAAATAGTCCCTGACTGTGAACAGCAACAGAAGTTACATTATAATGCCATTAGATGGTGGCAAAGATTGTATTTATGAGTGAGTCAGTCGGTAGTGAAGCTTTTACATTGAAAAGACTGAATTGTTGTGAACACGGAACAAGACGCAACTGACAAATGCTTTGACTAGCGCTGTCAGTTATGGGAAAACCCCTTAACTGTTAAAAGGACAAGATAATACATTGGACATTTAAATAGATTTTTTTGTTATGAACATAGGACTGACCTGAAGGAAAAATCTGAATGCAGGTAATACTCAGTCTCTTTACTCTTCTACATAATACAGTAAGCTTCAATGAATTGAGAACAAACATTTTACGTTGCTAAGAGTGGTTGCTAAGGGTGTTGTGTAGTGATACACCGAACCATTGGTTGAAGCAGTCATAGCCATGTTTAGAATATCAGAATCAAGGACAGGAACTATCCGTTTTATAAGATGTAATATAAGTCTCTGGTGTCTCTGGTGGAGTTTCAGCTCAAAATACCCCACAGATTATTTATTATAGCTTGTCAAACTTGCCCCTATTTGGCTATGAGCAAAAACATGCAGTTTTTGAGTGTGTCCATTTAAAGGCAAATTAACTGCTGCTCCCTGCCCGCTTTCCAGAACAGGGTGGAGCTTTAACAGCTCGTGCTTAGGTTGCTCAACAACAGCAAAGCTGGAGAATCTCACGCAGCCAAAATGACGATTGTCAGTAACGTGTTCAGCCTTACATTGTTCAAACTGGAGTCAGACACCGATGGAGAGACTCGTGAAAAAGTTGCAACTTTTAGAATGCAACTGGACATTTCTAAATGGTTAGTGGATACATTTATAGTTGCTGGGGAGTTCATTTAACTCATCGACTAGCATGTGCCGTCATGTTTAATCTTTTCTGTAAACCCGTATGGACCCCAACTACACATAGCATACCTGTTTGTCAAAAAGAGCCATACACACCCGGCTAAGGTTTATGATTGCTATCAAAATGCTGTGAATGGTCTAATATTTAATATAAACACTCCTTTTTTAACAATCAAGCTTGCCAGGGTGAACTTGCAGGCTATCCAAGCTAACGAGACTCTAAATAGTGTTCTGTGCTCATCTGTGCAGCCAACAACAGAACAGTTAGCATGCTTTGCTCAAACTTTTGCCATGGTGTTAGAACTGGTACACAGTTTTCACTTGCGAAAACAAAATAATGGCACCGTGGGTGGACATGTGCAGATTAAGGGCCGGTAATATTATAGTAAGATCCCCTTCCTATTTCACAAGGGGAGCTAAATCTGAGCGGCTCATTTTGTTTGCAGAGAAAGGCTTACCAAAACAAAGTTACTGGGTTGTCCTTTTTCACGTTTTCACGATTATAGCATTTGAACACAGAAAAAAGTCTGATTTTCATGATGTTTCCCCTTTAATCTAAGCCCTCTTTGTGAAACTGGGCCATGAAGTGTTAATTTTGGACCCTGAGTTTAGATTGGAAGTTGGCTTGTAATTAATTAAATCTTCTGTATCATCCTCTTATAATTTCGCTCGCATAATCACGATTATATCCCATCTCTGTCATTGAGTTTGCATTTCTTGTTGTGGTGGTTGCCAGTGAGCTCACCCTTGATTAAACTAACAGATCAGCTCGGTCCTTTATACACTGTTGAGATGCGAAATTAATTCCACCAGCGCAAACAAGATCAATCCTGCCCCTTCCCCTTTAAACAAGACAAATATCTTCAAGATGACTTTTATAATAAATGTGCACTAATGTAGAAATATGATGGCATAAGCAGTTCTATTAGAGTGAGGTAGAGTGCTGGCTTTGCCTCAGCATTATTATTATAATAATGAATTACAGTAAAGTGGTATTTGAGCGTGTGCAACAGGGACAGGGACTGATTCATTGTGTTGAAATCACATCATAAATGTGCTTTACTGGTATCAGTGCTGCCAAATTATCATCTTACTTATTGATTTGTTTATCCAATTATGCATGTTTTGTGTCTTATCATCTTATTGTTCCCCCAATGGCATTTATATTGGACGCATGTTTGCTTGTGGCGACTTAACGCTCCACGTCTCCCGCATTGTGCCAGCACATGCATTATAAGATGTCACCTCTCCCACTCATACAAATACTCTAAGGGTATAAACTACTTTAGTCATGTCTTTTTTTGAGACTTTTAAATCAAGGATTCTGTTTTAGGATGAGCTTTGTCTCAAAACTTAGTGAGTTACCTGTATAGACAGCATTTTTAGGCATAACTGGCACTGTCTAAGTAGGTTTACAAGCTTTCGGATCTCAAAAAGAGAAGGAAAAGCAACATAAAAGTATCATACAAATGGTCCATGTTATTTTCCAAGTCTGCTGATGTCACACAATGGCTTTGTGTGAGGAAATTTAAAGCCATTCACTGACAATTTTCCCCTCCAGTGAGCTGTTAACTGCGACTGAATCACTGAATTGAATCAGAGTATTAGATTCAGCTTTCAGTGGGGTAATGATTTATTTTTCGATCTGTTTCTCATATTGTATGACTTCAGAATTCTTGGAATGTACAGTCAAACCAAAAATTATTCAGACATTTTTGATATATTTTTACTAGTGGGTGCAGGACACTATAGTTCATTTAAGTAAGTGAGGATTGCAAAATAAAGTAAACTGTGACATACTATACCCAAAAACTCGTCATACAGTGGACTACCAGTAAAATTGATACAAAAATTTGGAGCCAAAAATGATTCAGACAATTTGACCTGACCATGTTTTGCTTTTATCTGACATAATTAAGATTTTTTTTTTTTCTGACACAGTTTAACTCTGAGATCTTGTCATATTTCATTACCATTTTTTTAAACTATAGTAAATAAACTTTATTAATGAATGAAATGTTCAAGGTGTCTGGATAAATTTTGGTTTGACTGTAGCGCAATAGTCAAATGTGATACTTTTATTGTAATTTTCTTCTATAATAATTTTTTTTATCATGAATCACTTTTAATTAAATTTTTGTACTTCTGTATGTATGTATGCATGTGTGTGTGTAATAAAATATATTTAATTTATTGTGAGAATAGCCATGTATGATAATGTATACAAACTTTTATGAAAAATCATTCACTTTCAGTTACTTTAATTTTTGTTCAAGATATTCTCAGTTTTTGTCAAAAAATAAGATCAAACAATTATTGACGGGTCCCCTACAGTACCACCCTCGACCCCTTAGGGGCCACAAACCCCCTGTTGAACTGATTCTTTGTTCTTCTCTTCCTCTTTAGAACTCTTTACCCCCAAATGCTCCTGGTTTGTTTTCAAAATTTGCCTCCTCAGGGTTCACACTCCAAAATAGCTAATTATCCCCAAGACATTGTTTCTCTCATTCTGTCTCTCTCATTTTTCATTCTGTCTCTTGTTCTCTACTTTATGTTCCCAATGGCACCTGGGTTCACACTCCGAATGGCACCTCCACTGGCAGTGCCAGTGTGTTGGTACATTGTGTCAAAGTGGAGTGACGCAGAGGTCAGCCAGGTCAGTGTCGCTCCCCAGTGCTGCCCCAGGGTGGGTCGGCCCATCGGCCCCGTTGCCTGCCAATCTGTAGCTGTGCCATGCCCGCAGAGGTCAGAGAACTGTCTAACAACAGGGGTGGAAACTGGATTCAGCCGGATGTGACTGCTAAATAAAACAGCTGCGCAGGGCTTGCGTTATCTAGTCATGCACATACACACGGGCAAACCCGCACGGAATTTGAGCCGCAGAACTCCGCTGCTTTCAGCAGAATTGCTAAACTTGTCATTCACAAAGTTCTAGCATTTTTGTTTAAATATTTGGGCTAATCTGAATATGCATTCAGCTGGCAACAAGAGTGCTTTCACATATTTTACCATGCTTAATGGTGCACTCAGTTTTTTCCCCTAATTGTTACAATACCTAGGGTGCATAAAGCACACGACGAGGAGATAAGATACAAACAAGCCTTTTACTAGATAATCCAACTGGAGAGTACAGGAACAAACACCAAGGTACGTACGAACGACACCCGACAACTAACTGAACAGATACAGAACCTTAAATAGACAGACTGATTAACTCAAATGACAGACAGCTGTGATGAATGGGATTAGTGTCCAAGGATACTGATTGTGGCGGGAAACTAGAACAACGGAACATGTGACAGATAACAGATGACAACAAACTAACTGAAAGTCCATGTGACTGTGACACTAATATGAAGTACTGTATTTTTGAAATACATGTCTTGTGTGATGAGATGTAGACTCCAGTCATATTAGTAGCCTAAAATCTGTTTTATTTCACCTCATTGGGGTGGTCGCCATGTATAACATGATCAGCCGGTTACTCCTCATTGGTAACTTATGGCTGGTATTGCTCAGTAACTTTATGATATTTTTTTTTAATGTTGAAAATCTCTGTTGTTGAGATATGATTAAAAAATAGAGTAAAAACTGTAATATTGTGAAATATTATTACAATTTAAAGTAACTGTTTTCTGTTTTAATATATTTTAAAATGTCTTTAGTTCAAAGTCTTTAGTGTCACATCCTTTAGAAATCATTCTAATATGCTGATTTACTGCTCAAGAAACATTTCTTATTATTATCAATGTTGAAAAAAAGCTTATTATTTTTACTTAAATATTTTTCTGGAAACAATTATACTTTTTTTTTTCTTTTTTCAGAATGACTAGAAAGTTGGGAACATAGGACATTGATAACCAGCAAAACTTTGACCAAAAAAAATAAATAAATAAATACTGAGTGCACTTGAGCTAGTCCCTCATTATTTTAGTCTATGCTGTACAGTTCAAATAGCCGTTTTAACTGTCAAAGACAAGAGGAGGGAGAGAAAAACGACTTTTGGCACTTTCTTATGATCACCTGAATTGTATCTGGAAAGGCTCTCAACACCCATTTCCTCACATCACTGAAAATAAAAGAAAAAGGCCTTTAATAGACTTCATGACCTTAGTTATTTTACAAAGCTTACATTAGGACAGCACAGGCTGGCCGTGTCCTTGTTTGGGTAAAGAGATAAAGTAAAGATGACTCTGTGTGTGTGTGTGTGTGTGTGTGTGTGTGTGTGTGTGTGTGTGTGTGTGTGTGTGTACTGCAGTCAAGCACAAAACTAAGATGACAGGCACTCTCACAGTCCGTTGTAATTTATTTTAATTGCATGAGCTCCTCTACAGAGGTGGTCTGAGGTAATAAAAGAAGCAGTGATCGATAATTTCCATTTTTGAAGTTAATTTTTTACAATCTTTCCTTCACAATGGGTGCGCCCCCTCGCTGACATGTGGCAGATGAACATAAATATGTGTCAGAAAGACATAACGCTAATCAAGCGGAGCTTTGTGTCATATTTAGGCGCCGAGTGAGACTGTTCGGGGCCCCCTGTGGTCCCCTGGGGACCTGCTGATGCTGACGGATCCAGAAATATGAGACTGCATCATGTCTGCGTCTCAGCAGGTGAAAGAATCAGGGCGGACAGGTCTGCTCTGCTGCTCCGCTCCACTGGAATCATAAATAATGTGACTCCATGCTGTGACTTCCACCTTCTCTCTCATTGCAGATATTTTTCCCTCATATTTACATAGAGTATTAGTGAGGCGTTCTTTTTAATGAGAAAGATAATGCAGAGTTGAATTATTCATTTGTGGTTAAGGATGTGTTGTGCATCCCATATAGGTTGAAATCTGCATTCCTAGTAGCCAAACATTTGACTTTTTGTCCTCATTTTAGCTTATTGTGGCCAAGCCCCACCTATTTGACGATAAGAGAACTGACGGACATGTTAAGCAACCAATCACAGTTTGTTTTTTGTTAACTGCGAAGCCAGCCAGTCAGATTCAACCTGGCCATTTCAGCCAACTCTTTTGTGTGCAATATAAGTCAGACTTTCAGTGAATGAATTTGTGGGCGGTCTGTAGGTGTGTCGTCTGAGGCTAAGACTACAGAATCCCAAACGAGGTCTAATTTCTCCATGCTGTGCTCCCTGACAGCGTCCTCTGTCTCAGAATGGATGGATATGTAACACCCCACCCCTTTTTCTCTCTCCAGCCATCAGTCTCCTTCTTTCTAACGACCACCCGCTTGATAAATAGTATTTTAATTGCATTTTAATCAGATCATTCATAGTTTCAACCACTATTGGACACTTACTAAAAAAAAGCACAACATCTTCAGATCTGCGAGCTGAAGAAATTCCATTTTATTTGGCTTTGAAATAAAGCAGAAGATTCTTTAAATATTCATTAACATTATTCAGTAAGACTGTGACTGTAAGTGCATGTGAAATGTGTGCTGTCTTGGGCACTTTTAGACCACATTGATATTTTGACTTGTAGTATTTGTGTATGTTGGTGGTTCAGTAGTTTCCTTTTTTCTTCTTGTTTCCCCCAACTATCTGTTGTCATGGTGATTTACTTAACGAGCACAGCTGTCTGCATTTAGTTCATTATCATTGGGTCTCATTCATGAAACACGAGCAGAACGAATTTTTGTGTAAATCGTGTGTAAAGTGGTTCTGGCGTAAATTTTCGGATTCATTAAAATGTTCGTATTTTCCACATGTTAGTTGGTACGAAAGAAATCTACACCTGCTCCCAGCCACGCGTAAATAGTGCGTTTAACATCTGAACGTTTTGCTCATTAATGGCTGCATTTTAATTCACCTTAATAAGGTACATTACACAGCATTTTGAAAAAATATTATATATAGTAATTACATACGTTTTTTCTTTTTACTTTTATTGTGAGAGCCAGTAATAGCATCTGCAAACAGAGCACTTTAATCAAATAATTAATTGATTTCAATAGGGCTGGGCAAAGCAATGGCCCCTTAATTGTTATGGAAATTAACAAATAAATGTCCAAAATTTCCTATAAAATCCTATAAAATGGCCAAAATCCTTCGTTTGGTGTCATAATATGATGCCCATATATAGTTGTCAGTCGGATTTAATAGGCGGGATTTATGGTAATTGAGAATGAGCGTGCACGCGCGTCCCATTTACGACTGATTGGAATTCATTAACACACACACACATTTCACTATAACTTCTGACGTTTACGAAGTATTTGTGAATCAGGAGAAGAGTTTTCGGGAAGGTCTCTTTACGCGCAAATCACTCACATATTTACTCGTATATTTACGAATGTTTCATGAATGAGACCCACTGTGTTTTTATGTCCCTTAGTTTGTTTCCTTCTTTATCCGGTATTGTTTGTGTCTGCTGTTTAGTTTGCCATTACCTTTGGATCTACACTGTAAAAAAAAATTCCAGTAAAATTTACGGTAAAAAAATGGCAACTGTGGTTGCCAGAACTTTACTGTAAAAAATACAGTAGCAATGTAAAAACAAATCTGTTAAATTTACGATAAAATAACATATTTCATTAACTGATATCATTTTAATTTACCAACCTAATGAAGTACTAATATCTGTTTTGTACCTTTATAATACACTGACAGTCACCAAACACAGTGGTGATGAGTCAAATGATGAATCAAAGTTCATCACAAGCAGATTTTCCACAAGCTGAGAAAGACGACACTAACATATAGAAGGTGCACACAGTGTCATTCACACACACAATAAACACCATCATGGTAACATGCATGAAATTTTTAAAATACAATAAACATTAATTTAACAACATTAGATGTAACATAAAACCCTAATGTACATAACTGATTAGAAAAAAATGAGAAAAACTAAAAAGAAACAAATGTGAATATCAAATGTGAAGTGTCACGCAGGGAATTGTGGGAATGTCAATTTACGTTTTTTCACTGTAAATTTTACAATGAATTGTTATATTTCACTTCCAAAAACTGTGAATTTAACGGTATTTTACCGTAAAATTACAGTAAATTTACCTTTAGATCTATTACAGTTATTCACCATATATAATACGGAAACTTTCTGTAAACCAATTGACAGGTTTTCACCGCAGCATTTTTACAGTCTTTTACTGTTAAAATCATGGTCATTTTTTACAGTGTACTTGTCTTTGCTCTACTTTATTAAAGACTGTTGCTCCTTAACCCTTCTTCATCTTCATTGGAGCTAAACTTTGATAGAATACCAGACCAAGAAAAGTGGATGTATGAATACTGTATCCATAAACGTTACCCCTTGGAGGGGTAACAAACTTTTGAAATGAGCGACTGTTTTTATTTTTCAGAACGGCCGAAACCTTGAGGAGTTCCTCAAAACTTGCCACTATGCCAGTTGCGATGATATCTGCCTAATGGAGGGATTCCGGTGTAGACTGGATGAGGACATTCGGTTCATCAACATGGATGAGTGATCCATGTTGGACCCTTTAAAGATTACATCAGTTTTGCGCTGTCGGTGAATGGATCAACACTCACTCTGGATGAAGCGGCTGTCAACTGTAACATCAACGTCCAGCCTCACCTCGCAGATGTCTCACAGCCTGACCCAGAACCCAGCCTCTCACAACCCTGAATGAGGGATTGTACACCAGAGCTGAATGCTTCCACCTGCCGTGACCAGTGAGCCTGTACCCGAGGAAAGGAGGACAGCACACAACATCGCCACGGAGCTGAAGCACTTTGAAGTGTCTGACCAGGGGTGCGAGCTGATGTCACTGTCCATTGCCGTGGGAGTCCTTGTGGCATAAGAGGGAATGGATGTGAGCCCCGCCCACTCTCCCACCACTGAGAGAGCACCGTGAGTGTGAAGAGATGGACTCCCTGTTTGCCTTGATCCAGCCAGTATGTATTTCATAATCTTCAGTCTTGTTAACCCCACCCAGCCTCCCTCTCCCACCACCTCTTGAAACAGCCATCAATACTGCATTGTTTTTTGTTGGTTTTTGTTTTGTTCTCCCATCTATCTGCCCTTCAGTCCTCAGCCTCTCTTGCCAACCAGTCATCAGTGTTCTCCATCAGACCCGCTGCATCACCACCACTTCCTCACAGTGGCGTGGGCACTTCGCAGACCTGCCCGAAGCCACTTCCTCCTGGGTGTCATGAGCCTGTGGCTCCACCTACAGCCTCAGAGTGTGCTGGTCCACCTCAACCGGTTGTCCTGACTCCTACGCCGACGCGCGTTTCATCCTCGTTTCTGTTAATGACCATCAGCCATTAGGCCTCGCCAGGATCCCTCGGACCATTGGCTCCACCTGGGTCAGACCACTACCATCTGGCTCCACTCCAGATCACTACCTTCAACTCAAGGGGGGAGGGGGTCACTATGGCTCCATCACGGTCACCCTGATCATTAGCATCACGTCGCTCGCTCTGGCTTTCCAGCCACACCTTGGGTTTCCCTCACCGCTGGCCAAGTTGAGACTGTGGCTCCTCCCTCCTTCCACTTCACCGTGGTCTGTCGTCCTGGTCGGTCTCTAGGTGTTCACCATCTGGCCTCTCATCATCTCATCATATATCCTCAGTGGCTTTTACCTCCATCTACTCCTCCATGGTTTTATCTGCCTGTTCTCACTCCCTTCGCCCACCCCTCTCACCATCCCTGCGCCATCTCCTTGTCCTCCTCCTAAGCCGCCTCATTCACACCACGGCACGAGGTCGCACCGTTTGGGAGGGGGCATACTGTCACAGATATTCAGTAGCATTTATCTTAGTTTCATTTTCATGGGCTTTTAGTTTGTATTTCATTAGTTTCCTGTTTCTTTTGTTCTAGTTTCCCACCACTATCTGTTGTCATGGGGATTGATTTAATGAGCACAGCAGTCTGCATTCACTTCATTATCATTGTGTATTTAAGTCCCTCAGTTTGTGTGCTTCTTTGCCTGGTATTGTTTGTGTCATTGTTCTGTTTAGTTTGCCATTACCTTTAGATCTACCTGTGTTTGCTTTACTTTATTAAAGACTGTTTCTACTTAATCTTCCTTTGTTTTCATTGGAACTAAACCGTGACAGGTGGCTTTTGCTCTCTCTTTCAAGGAATGTTCAGAATAAAAAGCATGTTCACAGGAATGCATGTACAATAGTATAGCCATTTATGCAGATGGGTTTTTATCCAGACTATTCAAAGTATATTAGTATTATCAGTTGCATTTGCTGGATATCGAACTGCTGGTACCACACTCTTTATCATCTTTTTGGATTTTTGGGGGAATTATTATTATTATTTGGAAATTATTATAATTTGATAGTGCATGGGAGTTGCATTCAAAATCTTCTTAGCTCTAAAATATTAGTTTAAAAAACTTTGATTCTTCTTGTTATCCCAATTGACTTACATTTCCACACCCTGGAAATCAAACACAGTTCATGCAGCCTTAATAATAATAATAACAATAAATAAATATTTTTATTTTGTTGAATTAAAAAAATCCTCTTACTGTATGTCATAAATCTCTGTTTGAATGGCCATGATTCTCCTGTCCATGCATGTTGTAAGTTCAGAGAAAGAGGTTGGAAGGAAACGTGTGTGTGTGTGTTCTTGTAAATATGGTTTATGAGAAATGTGTATAATAACAAATGTGTATAATGACATAGGTATTACAATGTAAACACTTCCTGTGTCCTTGTAAACCAAAAAGCTTAGAAAAACATACTTTCAAAAAATGCAGACAGTTTCCTGTGATGGGAAGGTTTAAGGGTGTGTGTTTGTGTGTGTGTGTGTGTGTGTGTGTGTGTGTGTGTGTGTGTGTGTGTGTGTGTGTGTGTGTGTGTGTGTGTGTGTGTGTGTGTGTGTGTGTGCGTGTGTGTGTGTGCGTGTTTGTGTGCACGCATGCAAGATCCATTAGCTCTGTCTCTCTGCAGCTGGTATGTCATCTGTTCTAATTGGAGACACATTTTCACCAGGCAACACTGAAGCTGCCATGCATTGTCTTAATTAACCAAAACTCAGCTGCCTACATTGGTTATACTAGGATACATACACACACTCAGCTCAATATGCTATTACTGTAAAACCCTCCTTCAACACACACTTACACAAAGACACCTCTTCACTTAGCTTAAGTCTCATCCAAGTGCACCACATAGCAAAATGAACCATTTTTAATCACTGTTCATTACATATGAAACTGCTGGAGGGGCCTAGATTGTTCTTCATGGTATCTGCATGAGAAAAAAGGAGAATTAGAGCGAGAGGGAAGGAAAGAATGATATTTGATCAACAAAGGCTTAATCCTGTATGTGCACACCTTCAAATCCATTTGCTTAAATAATTTTAGCTCCATTTGTCTGTAATTGTGCTAAGAGGTTAATTGCAAGTGCATTTCTCTCTCTTTTTCTGATTTACTCAGAATCATTTGTGAAACCTCACACACACACACACACGCACACGCACACGCACACAGTGAGTCATTTTCTATGGTTCCAAGGATTAGGAAAGCTAATGATGATTTTGAACATTTTTTGGCAATGTTTGGTCCCCACACACCCATGAGCAGCATAGCCCAGCATGCACCTGTGACAACAGGCACTGAAAGCTTAGTAAATAAATGAACAGGGCCAAAGGAGGTGCCCCTCCAGACCAAGGCATCAACATAAAACACTTTCAGCAAATTAAATGATTTTTAAAAGTGGCCATTACACCTAGGTTGTGTATTCATTTTCAATAATTCAGCAGTCCAGGAGTCAATTACTCAGCTTATACCATGGTTGCCACATTAGTACATTGTGTCAGGGTGTTTTTCAGGTTTTCCTGCCTAAGTCGCTTTTGTGTGCAGAACTGCTTTCTAAAATGCTTATTTCTAAGCTCCGTTTAGTTTGTGTGTGTGTGTGTGTGTGTGTGTGTGCGCGTGTGTGCGCGCGCAGTATGTGAGTGATTACCTGTGTCTGTCCCAGTTCTCATACACAACACATTATTGCATATAATTACAGTGTTATCATCTGGACCTTCGCCCAGCTGCTGAAATTGCTGTTCTTTCCCTTTTAAAAAGACAAATTGAAATTGTTTGGCATGCAATTTGCTGGTCCTTTTCTGATATATTTACTGTGATAGATTGATTGACCCTTTGAAGGTGGCAAAGTGATATTAAGCTATGTCCAAGACAATAGAAGCCACTTTCTGTCTCTGAATATTCCTTATCACCGACAGTCTATCTTGTACTGTGAGCATATGGGACTTTAAAAGTGCCAGGAAATGAGTGACATTTAGGTCTGTTTTTCACCTTTTTTTCCCGGCTGGCTCCCTGCCTGCTACAATCCCCCCACACATCTGTGTCAACCTCTGCTGCCATTTGGAGAGAATTATTCACCTCATATTTGTGCCTGGAACATTGCTCAGTATGATACTGTATCGAACTCTTTTCAACACATCCACTCTATCAGGCTTTTTTTCTAGCTCATTTTCAGCTACTATCGGTCTGCCCACCTCATTCGCAGGGTAATACCGCAGCTGTTAAACTGCAACTAAGGTTCATATGTGATTTTGACAGACTTTATGAGTGAATCCAAAGTGAAATACACTTTATAGTGTCAGACTGTAAAGATAAGCTTGCATACATATAGTTTTTATTACTTTCAGCCATTATACACATGAATATATTTACTTCCATGTTATGGATTTCATAGGCTGACCCCAAAATAAACTGAAAGCTCTGTTTTGTCTCTTTAAGCGTTTTGTTCTCATATTACTGGAGTACAAAAATTGGAAGCTCATTCTAAACTTAGCATTTGTGTTTTTCTGTTTCCACTAATTAACGACGGTATCATTGAGCCAGGATGTGAAATGTGAGTTTCTCATTATGAGAGGCAAAGCTATGCACTGTAAACACATTCATATTCTAGATGCAATTAATCCACATGTGACGGACTCCGCTGTGACATTTTGAGTTTGGGGAATAATGATGTTTCCTGTCCTCACTGTGCTGACCGCAGGAGCTGGCGCGATGGTGGGCGCGCTGAAAAAAATCACTCGTGGTAAACAATGTGTGAAAACTGTGTGTGCGCGCAACAAGAGAAAGGGAGCCAGAGGGTACGTGGATGTGTGACTGTTCAGGGCCTCCATTAGTGCCGGAGTTGCTAATGAGCAAATGGGGGTCCTTGTGGTCCCAGTAGGCATCATGAACACAGTTCAGCGTCACACATCAGAACACAAACCCAAACCATAGCATACATAACACATGCGCAGTCCCTCTGCCACTGAGTATACTTACATGGCTGATAAACCTCACAATGGCCATTAAAAATGTTCCCCTTTCCTTAGCCAAATCCTGAGAGAAAGATGAGAAGGACTTCTGAAGAGGATTGGAATTCAGCTACCCCCTCTACGCGGATTCCTTGTCTGCTTTTTTATTTATTAGCCTTTTAAACTCTATTACTCCTCCATGATCCTGTAACACATAACTGTGCCGGGTTAGCCTAGTGCGCCACAGCATGCTTGCGCTTTCATTTCAGCCAAATGAAAAAGAGATTGAATGACTAACTATTTGGAACAAAGTATGAAGTATCATACAGCATTAACGCTTTTCTGTAAGCCCTCAAAGACATGTACTCATACTTGTGTTATTATAAAACTGTAGGATTTTCTTTCTTGCATGTTCGCATTGTACTGTAAAAAAATATTTTTATGATTTGTTATCACAACATTTTTTTCTTTTGTCAGGTCAACTTCAATAATTAATGTGGTTCAGATAACATCATATTTTGAATAATATAATAAGTTTCTGTTGATTAAACCAATCGCCTTCATTGTATTAACTAAAATTTTTAATTTCAATGAGCTCAACATTTTAAGGCAACCCGGTAACTTTTTTTAAGTTAAACCAACAATTCTTTTTTTACAGTGTGTTTGTGTGTATATATATATATATATATATATATATATATATATTAAAAGTTTACATACCCCTTGCAGAATCTGCAAAATGTTAATTATTTTAACAAAATAAGAGGGATCATGCAAAATGTGTGTTATTTTTTATTTAGCACTGTCTTGAATAAGATATTTTGCTTAAAAAAATGTTTACATATAGTCAAAAAATAGCTGAATTTATAAAAATTACCCATTCCGAAATTTACATATTGATTCTTAATACTGTGTGTGGTTGCCTGGATGATCCACAACTGTTTTTATGATTTGTGATGGTTGCTCATGAGTCTCTTGTTTGTCCCGAACAGTTAAACTGCCCAACATTCTTCAGAAACCTTTTGAACCCTTTCCAGCAGTGACTGTATGATTTTGAGATCTTTCTTTTCAAACTGAGGATGACTGAGGGACTCAAACACAACTATTAAAAAAGGTTCAAACATTCACTGATGCTCCAGAAGGAAACACAATGCATTAAGAGCTGAGGGGTGAATTTGAACATCAAGATTAATTTTACTTAATTTGTCTTCCGGGAAACATGTGAGTATCTTCTGTAGCATCCGATGGGCAGTACTAAATTAAAAAAAAATTGATATTTAAACAAAATAAGACAAATTTGGACATCTTCATCCTGTTCAAAAGTTTTCACCCCGGTTCTTAATGCATCGCGTTTTCTTCTGGAGCATCAGTGAATGTTTGAATCTTTTTTAATAGTTGTGTCTGAGTCCCTCAGTCATCCTCAGTGTGAAAAGATGGATCTCAAAATCACACAGTCACTGCTGGAAAGGGTTCAAATATGCAAAAGATGCTGGAAAACTGAAGAATCTGCAGGACCTGGAGGATTTTTCTGAAGAATATTGGGCAGTTTAACTGTTCGGGACAAACAAGAGACTCATGAACAACCATCACAAAACATAAAAACAGTTGTGGATCATCCAGATAACCACACACAGTATTGAGAATCAAGGGTATGTACATTTTTGAATCATTTTTATAAATTCAGCCATTTTTTGACTATATGTAAACATCGTATTCAGGACAGTGCTAAATAAAAAATAACACACATTTTGCATGATCCCTCTTATTTTGTTAAAATAATTAACATTTTACAGATTCTACAAGGGGTATGTAAACTTTTGAGCACAACTGTATATTTTATGTTTTTGTTCATGTTTTATGTTTTTGAAAGAAGTGTTTTATGTTCACCAAGGCTGCATTGATTTTTTTTTAATGAAAAATACAGTAAAACAGTAATATTTTGAAATATTATTACAAATAAACATTTTCATTATTATTTTAATATATTATGAAATGTACTTCATTTCTGTGCTTACAAAGCTTAATTTTCAGCAGCCATTACTGCAGTCTTCAGTGTTACAGGATCCTTTAGAAATTGTTATAATATGCTGATTTCTTGATTTGGTTCTCAAGAAATATTTTCTTTTTTTTATTAATAATACATTTACTGTCACTTGAACAATTTAATGCATCTTTGCTGAATAAAAGTTTTGATTTCTTTCAAAATAAAAATCCCAAACCTTTGGAAGTTTTAAATACACACACAAATCTTTCTCAGCGAGCCAGTGTACAGCAAGCTGTGAGAAAGCAGCAAGGTGTTGGCATGAGGTGTGTTGACACTGCCCATGTGCTCCGAAGGAGACTGTAACACATACTTGCAGTGTACTTGTTTTTCTCAAGAAGAGAATAAATATAGGTACCACTGTGTGCAAGAGAACTGAAATGATGGTCTGGATTTTGAGATTCAGGATGGGTCTGCGTGTGTTTGAATAGAGAGCTCTACTGAGACAAAGACAGGCTGAGCTCAGAAGAACTTGATGCATTATTAATGCAAGTTAAATTGAAGAAGCATCTTCCTGTCTGCTGGTTTCTGTCTGCATTTGATTGGCCGTAGTCTTTTTAGTGAATTGGTGCCCCCTTCCCTCCTCCTTTCCATCTTTCCCTGTATATCTCTCACTTTTTTCTTCATCTCACTATCTACCTTTCTCTCTGGCTGTTATAAACTCTTTGTGTGTATATGAACACATAATAACCACAGCATTAATCCATCATAATAGAGCAGATGCATTGATCATTGTCAGGCAGTGCTGTGCAAAGGATGATGGGCTCACCGAATGGGCAGACCCTGTGAAATGTGTATTTTTGTGTATTTGCTGTTTAGGAGCATTATATCAAGGGTGTTTTCTTCAAGCTTCTGCTAAAAAAACTCTGTATGAGTAAATAATCTGCAGTACCACACTAAAATAAAACAAATATCATAAGTAACACTATATTCAAATGATTTCATTGGTCCATTACCCCATCAATGTGCTAATGCCCGTCTCTTCATCGCTGTGATTGGCTGATTACCCTTTTGATGCGATAATGGCCATCTGTCATGTTAGCAAACTGTCTGAAAAAATCAAACTGATGGATCAGCTAGATCACAGAGTATCATATCCACTACATACCATGCATAAGTACTGCAGTATTGCTGTTGTGTGTAGGTGTCAAAAACAAGTTCACAGTTAGCGCTGGAGTAACAAACCCTGCCAAATTCACAAGTTATGTGTATTTGTGCAAATACATTTTTAAGTGTTTGTGGAGGTTCATGTGTCAGAGAGAAAGTTTCATTGCCAGCCATATTGACTATATGATGACACAAAACTACACTGTTCAGCCAAAAAGCACACACATTTAGTCCATCTGCCCGTTTCAGAGTTTAAGCCCTAGAGTTCAGCTGGACATCATAAATGCAACTTAATGATTGCATGCATATGGTTCTTATTAGCAGTTTTCCAATATTATTTTTGTCAGTAATTACCAGCTCAATATTCAATTGTTTTTCACACATTAGCGATGTGCTGGGGTCACACAGCTTGCATGGAAAATCAGGGAACCTATTCAAAGATTATCTAATATTCACTCACAGCCTGCCCTGAAGTCAAAGTGTCAAGACTGCAAAGTTTAATTGAGAAGTGTGAAAATTCATGTCTTGAAAATGAGCATCAAAGGTCAGGCATCGTTAAAATTGTTAGTGGTGGCTAGTATGTTGAGTGTGTTTCTGATATTCACTGTTCTATTGTAAATGTTTGACTAGGAGCTTGCATGAATGGTTTTGCATGGTTTTAGCAGTGATTATAGTTTAAATAAGTCAAACTTGTTCATTAAAATATTAGTCTGCATATGTTTGGCTATGTGATGTGTGTGTGTATATATATATATATATATATACACACACACACACACTATATTGCCAAAGGTTTTGGGATACCTGCCTTTACGTGCTCATGAACTTTAATGACATCCCATTCTTAATCCGTAGGGTTAATATGGAGTTGGCCCACCCTTTGCAGCTATAACAGCCTCAACTCTTCTGGGAAGGCTTTCCACAAGTTTTAGGAGTGTGTTTTTGGGAATTTTTGACCATTCTTCTAGAAGCGCATTTGTGAGGTCAAGCAGCGATGTTGGCGAGAAGGCCTGGCTTGCAGTCGCCGCTTGAATTAATCCCAAAGGTGTTCTGTCAGGTTGAGGTCAGGACTCCGTGCAGGCCAGTCAAGTTTCTCCACACCAAACTCGCTCATCCATGTCTTGCTTTGTGCACTGGTGCACAGTCATGTTGGAACAGGAAGGGGCCATCCCCAAACTGTTCCCACAAAATTGGGGGCATGAAATTGTCCAAAATGTATTGGTATGCTGAAGCATTAAGAGTTCCTTTCACTGGAACTAAGGGGCCAAGCCCAACCCCTGAAAAACAACCCCACATCATAACCAAAAACATCCCCCCTCCACCAAACTTTACACTCGGCACAATGCAGTTAGGCCGTGTGTCCATCAAAGCGTTTTTAGCCAGCTGAAAACGCTAGGCGCTCTGCTTAAAACGCTTGTGAGCGCTTCTGCAGCGCAACGTTTTTTTTCCGTTGAGACGGTTTGTTGCTATGATACGGAATATCCGCGGCACTGCTACTTATAACTGATTTTGCAGGTAATTTGTTTCAGACTTAAAATGTTGGCACAATGTGAAATTACTTTGCTATTAATTTCAATATTAATTTCTCATCCATTTTGTTCCATTCTCTGCTTGTTAATGTCTTTGTACAGCAAGAATGTTGTGACAGTTGGTCGGTGTTGTATTTGTCCCGCCCCTCCACTCTGATTGGACGGCTGGCTAAAAAGTGACAGTGATGAGCGCAGTGTTTTACTCAAAGTTGAACATTCTTCAACTCAAGGCGACCAGTAAAAAACGCCGAGCTCTCAGCGCTTGAGCATGAAAAAGACGCTCAGCGCCTCGTTACGCTCCTGGCGTTTAAAAAACCTGGCGCTCCCATTGAAAACAATTGAAAAAGTATGCTAGCAGCTGGAAAAAACGCTCTGGTGGACACACGGCCTTAGGCAAGTACCGTTCTCCTGGCAACTGTCAAACCCAGACATGTCCATCAGATTGCCAGACAGAGAATCGTGATTCGTCACTCCAGAGAACACGTCTTCACTGCTCTAGAGTCCAGTGGCGGTGTGCTTTACACCGCTGCATCTGACGCTTTGCATTGCACTTGGTGATGTAAGGCTTTGATGCAACTGCTCTGCCATGGAAACCCATTCCATGAAGCTCTCTATGCACTGTTCTTGAGCTAATCTGAAGGCCACATGAAGTTTGGAGGTCTGTAGCTATTGATTCTGCAGAAAGTTGGCGTCACGGTTCGGAAGTCACAGTTCGGTAGATATAATCAGACGACTAATACAGTCAGTCACAGATGATCCACACTCCAATCCAGAAGGGGATAGGTGCTGTAATGCAATGCTGTTTGCTATCTGCCACAGAGGAAAAAGCTCTATCTATCTATCTATCTATCTATCTATCTATCTATCTATCTATCTATCTATCTATCTATCTATCTATCTATCTATCTATCTATCTATCTATCTATCTATCTATCTATCTATCTATCTATCTATCTATCTATCTGTCTGTCTCATGTGTTTTATAAACATTCAAACTTTAAAGCTTTTAAGCTTTTTTTTTAACTTTACAGATTTTACATAAATTTAATTCTGTATTCAACATCAATTCAAATTCGGTTCAAGTGTAGGAATTTAAAAGCCATTCTCAATTCATGTCTGAATGGTGCACAACTATGGGTAGCAGTTGAGTTTGCTACCATGGGGTGCGTGACATGATTAAATGATGATTAAATTACTGTGGGAATTGCCATGGAATCTCATGGAAAAGGTTACAGAGCTCCCCTACTAAGTCAAAGAGGGTCTAGAAATTAATCATGACTTTTTCCTGGTCCTCCGAACGCTCAAGCAGGTGGGCATCTTGCTTCTCCATAAATTAAGTGAACGCATGAACAAAACAAATGGTATGAAAAGTGAAATGTCATTCTCCTTTAACCATAAATGAACCTCGAAGCCTGAATGTTTCCTCAAAGTTTCATTTTCCACAAGTCATTGATTCCCACACAGCAGTCTACAGTTGAACATTTTGATTTCCTCTCTGGGATTTATAACCTCGCAAATCTATTAAACGTGGACAATATTCCCCATGTAAGTGGGGGAGGGAGCTCCTACGATGTGCAGCCGAATTGCTTAGTCACAGTCGACAGATGAAATCTCTGCAGAGTTACATAAAAGATGAAGGGATGAATGAATGAGAGAAAAAATATGTCTGGAAACAGGAGTCAAAAATGTGCATCTTACTCTGAACTATTCGGTCTGTTCCACTCAATAGCAGAGATGTCAAGGAAGGCAGCTAAAGGCTAATGCATTGGTTACTTATTTTTATTCATCAGCAACAATAATGATGCTTTGTGTCACTGTTTTTGTTCGTATGTAGCGGATATTGTGTTGCTGAAGGTCTGGTATGTGATGTGTGTAGAGCAGGCGAGTTTGATTGCAGGGTTGAGGACATGGGAAAGAAAGGCCGACTGAACTGCCATGAATTCTTTTAGTCTTCCCACCACAAACTGTAATTAAACTGTAAAACTCCACAGGAATGAAGCTGGTGCACACTCTGAAGTGCTCTCCCACAGATTCTGTTACAATATATACCTCAGGCCAATGAGAAACATAAAATAAAAGCAAATACAAAAGACACAGCAGTGTAAAATCAATGGGTTCTTTCTTTTGTGCCGCACACACTTAAAAAACGGAAAGCTCTGTTTACAAATTTGTCTCCATGACCTTCGTTTTATTTACGGCAAAAATCTTCAAAGCTTCTTCCTTTTTCTCCCTAATTCATTTTTCGCCTTAATGCAGAACAAGTAAACAGTTGCTGTTATCCTACAGCTGTGTGTAAGCGTGCATGTAAATTTATGGTAATGTTTGCTATGCTTATTCCGAATGAAAGTGAGAGTGTATACACAAGTTTAATGATGAATTCATCAGTGTTAAAATAGACTGTAGGAGAAACACTGTGTCACCAGTGTGCAGTTTGCAAATAAATGACCCATTCAGGTGAGAAATGTTTTTAAAGTAAAGAAAATACAGCTTTCTGGAAGGACTTTAAGGATCAGTGTTGATTAGCATAGTGTGTGTGTTTGTATGTGTGTCTGTGTCTGCGTGAGTGTGAGTGTGTGAAAACTAATAGTCAAACACACAATTAAGATCATCAAAAACGCATTCTCAAGAACATCAGAAGAACTATAAAATCCTCAGAGCCATAAAGAACTTATATTTTGGCATAACTGCTAACATTTATGCTAATGGTCATGCTAAAGTGTGCGTTATGTTGGTGGCCATTGTGAAGCTGTATATCAGCTGCTTTCCCTATGGTATATTATTAACTAAGCTAAGTGTAACAAGAACAAAATGTTTTTTGATATTTGATTATCTCTCGGAAATATCTGAATGTCTTTGTGTTAGAAAACAAACCAAGTGGGATCTGCAAACAAATGATGCTAGAGCTTTTCTTAGATCTAGCTTCTCTGGTCTGAACCACTCTTTCAATTATTTTTAACCAAGTGGTCTTAAGGTCAAGATTTCTTGTCATTATTTTGAACAAATCTGTTGCTTCATACTGTAAAACTTAAAATATGTTAAATGTAGTGGTGGGCATATATATATATATATATATATATATATATATATATATATATATATATATATATATATATATATATATATATATATATATATATAGATTAATCTCACTTAATCTTGGAATTAATCTAGATTAATCTAGATTAAAATGGCTCATTTGAATTCTGCCGAAGACATTCAGAATATGTGTGCTACCCATAGACTGTAAAAAACGTCTCAGGTTATGCATGTAACCATGGTTCCCTGAGAACAGGGAACGAGACTCTGCGCTGACTGCGCTATGGGGAACATCCCCTGTGACCTGTGTTCGAAATGTCAAAAATCACAACACTCCAATCCTGTTGGCCAGCGACAGCCTATCACGTCAAATATAAAGGGAGCGCCTGGGGAAACAGCCGACATCTTCTTGTCTTTGAGGGACTGTTCAGCAGGCATCCCGAAGCATGGCATGAAAGCGCAGAGTCTCGTTCCCTGTTCTCAGGGACCATGGTACATTGCGTAACCTGAGACGTTCCCTTTCGAAAGGGAACTTCAACTCTGTGCTGACTGCGCTATGGGGAACTTACATATTATGCCGAAAAGCTCAGTAACCGGGGCATCGAGGAGAAAACGTTGCCCGCCATAGATCGACGATCGAGGCAGCAGTTTGTTTGGTGGCCCTCAGAGCGAGATCCGTGGTTTGGTGCTCCATGACCGCCTCAGCGGAGAGACCTTGGCCCTGATCCAGATCCGTGAGCAGATCAGCCTGGTACATGAGTAGCACCGCCATAGTGTGCAACTAAGCCCTGCCATTCAAGCATGACATCACTTTCAGTGCTTTAGATGGCAGGGCCGGAGCTTTTAGTGTCGGTGCACTCCCTGTAGCGAGATAGTTTCGCAAACGTCTCGTCTACAGGTGGCATCGACACATACCCATGCTGGCCCAATCCCTCAACATCAGCAAAGTTAGCTCGCTGATGTTGATGAATTCGGGCCGAGAATGGGTTCTTCCATGCCCTCTCGATCTCAAAATGGAGATCGGGAAGGAATGGAAGGCTCGCCAGAGTTACCGGCTTATGGGTAGAAAGAAACCGATTGTCTAACCTGCTGCAAGCGGGTTCCCTTCTCACGTGCTCCCAGGGCAGCTGCAGTCTGCTCGAGGCGCGTTCCATACCCTCGAGTACCCTCGAGCTCACTCGCTTCTCCCACCACGGCCATCTCCTGCTCTCTGGGGCTTTGAGCCAAGAGAGCACTCACTCCTGGGTCTGAGAATGTCAAAGACAGAACATCATCATCCCCCAGAAGCGTGTCCTCGTCAGTCGCTTCAGCCTGAGAAAGATTAACACCTCTCTCAAATTCCTCAGCGAGCTCCACCTGCGAGCCCCATGATTTCAGCCGCCGCTCTGCTTCAGCACAACAAGGCAACGGTGATGCCCCCCCTCCCCTCGAGAAGATGTCCAAACGAGAACGGAGCATTTTCATGGGGAAACGCTCACAGTTGACACAGACAGCACCCTTGTGTACTGTCTGTGCGTGCTCCTCGCCCAGACATATAACGCACAGGTTGTATGTGTCCTCCGTTGTCAGAAACTTGGGACAAGGATCAACACACTTCCTGAACGATTTCTCAGACATTTTGGAACTATCATGAGATGGCAATGAACAAAACAGTCGTGAAAAGACAAAAGGATGTTGGCTGTTTCCCCAGGCGCTCCTTTTATACGTCACAGTTCGCGCCGTTTGACGTGATAGGCTGTTGCCGGCCAATAGGATTGGAGATTGTTGTGATTTTTGGCATTTCGAACACGGGTCACGGGGGACGTTCCCCATAGCAGAGTTGAAGTTCCCTTTCGAGTTGAAGTTCCCTTTCGAAAGGGAAATACAAATTATTTGGTGCTACCCAAATAATGACTAAAAGTAATCCGCCATTTTGTCTGACAAAGCAGTCAGGAGTTAGAAGATTAACCTCGGTGGAGTTAAACTTGAAAAATTGTGTATATTGACATCTTTCCGCGTTTGAAACAACATTGATTCTCATGTTCATTCATGTTTATTTGATGCTATAAATGGACTCGTGGTAAGGGATGATCGGTTTAAGAGCCTCTTGAGCTGAGGCGCTACAGCAATCTGTCACAACGGTTTTTATTGTTTGAATTTCTTAAAAAAAAAACTACACAGTTTTAAAGCTGGGACTTTGTTTAATATCATAAGTAACCTGCTCTGTCTTGTCTGTCGACATGTTGTCAGTGTCCTCTTTAATCCGTGATGCATTTATCACTGTGTGTGGTGTGACAGCGCCATGGCTTGTCGGACAAAGCAACAGTAACTAAGGGGGGCGGGTCTTTGCGAAGGGTCAATTCGGCTAGGTATACATCTTCGCTAAAATATCAAGGTGAAAGTCATCATAGCTTGTGTAGTATAGACCCAGCTCCCAACCCAAATTTGAGAATAGATTAAAAGCGATATTTTCGCCTGATAAGAGTCTCATGTTAACGCAGCCAGTTAACACCGATAACGGCCCCCACTAGTTAAATGCCACTTATTTTTATATTTTGTTACATTTAAAGACATTTATACATTTTTAATTATACCTTGAATGAACAAATACTTTTGAGAGACATTGTATATACACATAAACCATCACATGAATACATACGAAAGGAGATAAAAGAAAAGATTACAGAAAAGAAATAAAGAATATGAAAAACACAAGTAAACAAGTATGCTTTGAAATTCAAGTGACCAGCAAATTTGCAGTTGTATCATATTGCATCATATAATCATACTGCAAATATAATAAGTAACACCATGAAGACATTTCAAAATAAGAGGATAATCAAATCAGTTCTGTAAGACGGGGGTACACAGGGAAGGGATTTAACTGCCGGTTGTGATTCCTCAGTATAGTTCGAGTCAGCATTCTGGCAGCTGCGTTCCGGACGCTTTGTAATTGTTTGTTAAAGCTGTTTGATAAGAAAAGTCTAGGAACAAATGCATGAATGAATTTTATATTGTCAGTAGTGGAGAGGATATCATGTACTTTCAGATTGGACTTAGTATAACTTTAGATCACAATTTAATAGATCAAAGTGCATTTGATTTGAAGATTAATCTTCCTGCAGCTAGTTTGGTTGGTCTTTATTAATAGTTTTATGGGGATTTGGGGCACTTGGGAGCCGATTTAAAGGGTACAAATCACAAAAATCTGACTATAGTGCTATAAGTGCTATAATCGGGTCCCCGGTCAATATAACAACCCAGAAAAGATGAAAAAGGACAACCCAGTTTTGGTAAGCTTTTCACTGCACGTTTCCACCCACAGTGCCGCCATTTTGTTTTTGTAAGTGACAACGGTGTACCAGTCATTAAGCCATGGCAAAAGTTTGAGCAAAGTATGCTAACTTTTCTGTCACTGGCTGAAAATACAAGCAGAGAACACTGTTTAGGCCATGTTGGGCTGATTTAGAGATGAGGAAGTGTGTTGTTGCCATGCAATCATTTTATGCCTGACAGCTTCACAAACGAGGGTCAATTCAACACTGGATTTGCACAAAAATTAACATGATGGCACATGCTAGTCGATGAGTTGAATCAACAAAACAAAAATTTATCCACTAACTGTTCAGAAACATCCAGTTTCATTCTAAAAGTTGTAACTTCTTCCTGAGTCTCCCCATCAGTGTCCGACTCCGGTTTTAACAATGTAAGGCTGAACACCGTTACTTACAATCATCCTTCTGGCTGCGTGAGATTCTCCAGCTTTGTTGATGTTGAGAAACCAAAGCACGAGCTGTTAAAGCTCCGCCCTCTTCTGGAAAGCGGCTGGGAGCAGCAGCGCATTTGCATTTAAAGGGACACACACAAAAACGGCATGTTTTTGCTCACACCCAAATAGGGGCAAATTTGACAAGCTATAATAAATGATCTGTGGTGTATTTTGAGCTGAAATTTCACAGACACATTCTGGGGACACCAGAGATTACATCTTGTGAAAGGGAATTATAGTCCCCTTTAACTTTAAATGTTTTAACTTTAAATGCCCCCTTCAAATGTTACCTTATGTTATGTTATGTTATGTTATGTTATGTTATGTTATGTTATGTTATGTATATTTTTACAAATTTGGTCATTGCGGCTTAATGACCATATAGGAAAATGTGGGTCGCATGGCCAAACCAGTTGAGAACCACTGTTGTAGACAGTCTTGATTAAATAGTCTTGGTAACAATATTGTGCTGGTTAACCAGTCTGACCACCTTATCTGGCTTGGTGAAAGCTGTGACTTTTTTGTTGCGTTAGACACTGAAGTTTTTATATGCTGTAGTCTAAGACATGTATTATATAGCAACCTCCAGACAGGAATGCTTGTTAAAGATGGACTTTGGAAGCTCATGAGGGCTGCACACACACAATATAAGGCAGAAGCGTGTCACTAAGTGTGAAGCAGTAGGCGTAAGGCTTACGTCTTGTCCAGCCCTCCGCAGAAGTGAGCAGCCTCTCATTATACCCAGCTGGAGCTCTGACATGTCCACTGAGCTGGAGAGAGATCTCCAAAGATCATGGCCGCCAACCTTTCAGCTGATCTCAGATCTGCTTGGAGACGGCCGGGGAAAATGAAGGCTGGGGGTGTTGGGATGTGTGCTGTTTTCGGAACGGCAGCAGGAATGAGTCGCCGTCTCTGGTTGTTACCTTCACGCTTACTCCAGCAGAAGCCAGACTGACAGGTGCTGAACGTAAGGTTTGCCTGACACACAATGACCATGATAGAAGGGGGCAAATCTTGTAGATGCTGGTTTAAAGGACAAAAATTAAAAAGGGACAGCAGGGCAACAGGATAGTCTCAAAATAAGACAGGAAAATCAGCACAGCTCAACAGTGTCCAACTGATTGAGTGACAGACAGATAGTTTGTGCTCAACCACCTCCCTGCTAAAACAACATACAGTAGTTTCCCAGTTCTTTTGCTGCATGGCAAATTTATGGGGGTTTGAGGCACATGGTATGGTATAATATGTTATGTTATTTTACACTGTAAAAAGCACATGTGAAATCTACATTAATATACTGTGTTTGTGCACAGAAAATGACTGTATACAAGTTCACAGTAGAATACTGTAGATTCAGTCAAAATTGCAGTAATGAAAGAAGTACTGCAGAGTAACAGTTACCAGCAATGTTCTGTAAAAAATCACAGTAACATCCAATGTACTGTAGAAAACACAAAAACTACTTATATACTGTCAGAGTATCAGAATAAATCAGAGTATTCTTTAATAAAACTTCAAAAAATGTCAAAAATCACCAGAAGTTCACAGAGATTTTATTGTTTTCAACACATTTAGCAGTAAGTGAAGAATGAATAATAAAGCCTGTTATATGGATGAGCTTTTTAACTGTGACTGCCGATAAATGAATATTCATATTTAAATCATGCAACATGCATAATTTATTTATTTATTTACAATATAACTAAACAGCAACATTAATAACCATCCTCTGCCGATAGCCTAGTGGTTAGCACCCTGACATATAGTGCAGTTGTGCCTCTGGTGACCTGAGTTTGATTCCTGCCTCAGGGCCCTTTGGTGATCCCATTTCCTTCTCTCCACCCCATGCTTTCCTGTCAAGTGCTACACTGTCCTGGCTAATAAGCAAAAAAAAAAATGAAATGAAAACAGCAAAAATATGGTTATTCTATGGTTATCCTTCTACGGTAAGTTATTTGACAATTGCTGTCATGTTATGCTATGTTATGTTATGTCATGTTATTTGATATGCTCCGGGACAATATTGTTTTTTATTTCAGTAATTAAATATGCTTATAATAACAATCTTTTCTTTTCCTTTATTTTATCAAATGTTATTACTGTTTTTATATTACAGTAAGTTACTTGTTATGTTATGTTAGCTATTTGATATGCTCCAGGACAATATTGTTCTTTATTTTAGTAATTAAATATGCTCATAATAACATTCTTTTATTTTATTTTATCAAATTTTATCGAATGTTATTAATTTTATATGTTCTGGAAAATATTTTTTTTTGTTTACTTTAGTTTTGTTTTGTAATTTGATATGTTCTTGAACAATATTTTATTTTATTTATTTTTGTTTTGTTTTGTTTATTTATTTATTTTTTGTTTAGTTTACTTTAGTTTATCCATGTGTCTGGTCAAAATACTTCTCCACAGATAGGATAGCTTAAATTGGTTACCTCAGTCTATCATTATTGTGAGTTCCCCAGCCTAGCTGAGATGGTTAGGTTAGTCTGTTTTGATACTATATTTTAATAGTGGTTTTGGCCACTTGTGAGCTAGTCTAGCTGGTCTCTCAGCTAACCACCTTAAAGGCTGGCTTTGTCGCCAGGGATGTGTCCCAAGCGATTCTAGGGACTCTTAGGTAATTTTTCTTACACCTATTTTTTGTGTGTATATCGATGACATGTATCTGGCCGTACGTTTGATTCTGTGTGCGGTACTGACCTAAGCAGATGGAAGGAGAAGTGTGAATTGCGTCTGCAATTGCATGCCAACACTTTTCCCTCTCTCATTCTCTCTCCGTCTCTCCGGTGGATGAAACCTGTGGTGAGCACGTGCAGCCCTTTCAGCCTCAGCAACTCTGAGTTAATGAGCCAAAACACCTAAAGCAAGTGTGTGTGTCTGTGTTTTTTGGGAGGGGTAGTTGTTGCATTGAGAGAAGAGTGTGTGTGGATGTGACAGAGAACGAGAGAAAAAAAAAATGCGTTTGTGTGTGTGTCATTGCGTGGGCACTTCTCCGCACAGGTAGGACAGATGGAGACCTACACCAATTATAAAACTGCTCAATTGCATAAAGACCTTCACAGGCATAAAAAAGAGAGAGTATGTGAGGGAACAATGACACTTGAGAACGGTTGCAAGGTGAGGGCATTGTAGACCCTTCGAGTGCAGCGATCTGGAGAGCCCAGCGTGATGCCGTTAGATCGCCAACCTCCGTTTAACATTGAGAGAATACTGCGGTACAAAGCTTATCTGTAGCCCAACTCCATGGGTGAAAAAACCTCAGCTCTGTTTCCACCAACACTTCACAGGCCTCATGCTGGGACCCCTACTGAAAATATCTTCCAATCTTCACACTATGGAGTTTCAGTGTTTAAAAATGCACATAATACTCTCATTCTGTATGTGTTCTTTGTCTCATGCTGTGCATTTGAGGAAAAAAAAATCATGGGGAGGTAGACATAGTGCCCCCTAGAGTTGGAAGTGGGCCATCAGACATAGAAATTGACAGAAAGTAGTCAAGCAAATTATATTATTTATAAAATTTTTACAATAAAATAGTGCTGGCCATAAAAAACAAGACGTGCTGTAATCACGGACAACTTTATTTACAATAGAAAGTCTCCTGACGTTCTGGCTTTCTGTGCCCTTTTCTCGCTCACACTGTTGGTTTTTTTTTTTTTTTTTAATGTAAAACTTTTTTGCTGCGATTACAGGTAAAAGGGCCATGCATAATCGTCAAAAGCAATTATATTGTGGCAGGTCATTCGCGTTAGACCTGTCATTACTCAATGCCAATTCCAGAGCGCCCATGACAGCTGTGAGTAATGACAGGGGAGAGAGACAAGGCTAGACTTTGATATGTCCACCTCTTGCGACAGGGATGGAGGGGTTCACAGAGGCAGTTAACAGGCGAGAAGATCTTAATGACAAACCTTCAGGTGAATGGTTTGAAATGTTATGAGTGAATCTGTGATCCGCGGTATAATGTGATGCAAGGTACTATCCGTTCCCATGGTGTATTTATAGTAAAGCTGCTAATTTAACCTGTCAGTGCAATACATTTCAGAAGAGCAGGTTTAGCCTGAACAGTGTGTGATAATGTGATAAAAGTTGAAAATGTTCCATTAGCATTGCTCGTTAATGCTACCATTTTTATTTAGCGTTAGGGATTTTAACATAATCCTAAGTATTGAACCTTGTCTGTGTAACTTGACCCACACATTTGTGCTTCCGACAATTTTTTTCTGCATAAATTTTAGAAAAAGCATATTTTTTTAACATTTTATTAGCAGGTCTGTTCATGTTGGCCTAGTGCCACTTGGCCAAGTGCACAGACACCTAGCAACATCCTAGCAACCACATAAAAGCAACCTTACTTCACAAAATGTAGTGTAGGATTTTATTGCATATTGAAGCAACTCCACTGAGGTAATATAAATTAATAAAAGCAATAAGGTATGAGAGGCTGTGCTGTATTGTGAATTAGTCATGGCTGAAGGCGGAGTGCCTGCAACCCCTTCAGCTGTGACTTATTCACGATACAGCACTAGCCTCGAGTACCTTATTGCTTTTATAAAACGGTTACCACACAATACAAATATTAAAGCCAAAAATATGTATCAATGCAACTTTGATGAAGTAAACTAACACTAAAGCCTTCCTTCCGCCGGAAAAAATAGTCCCTGACCATGAACAGCAACAGAAGTTACATTATTACGCCATTAGATGGCAGCAAAGACTGTCTTTATGAGTCTGTCAGTCAGTAGTGAAGACTTTTACACTGAATTGTTGTGAACACGGAACACGACGCAACTGACAAATGCTTTGACTAGCGCTGTCAGTCACGGAAACCCCTTAACTGTTAAAAGGACAAGATAATACATTGGACATTTAAGCAGATTTTTTATTATGAACATAGGACTGACCTGAAGGAAAATGCTAAATCTGAATGCAGGTAATAAACTCACTCACTCGATCTCTTTCTCATGTCCAGATCCGATCATGTAATCGGAAATCGGGCCCGATCACGTGGTTTCAGACTCGATCGGAATCGGACGTTACCTCCCGATCAGGACTCGGATATATATGTATTAGGGGTGCAACGGTTCTCGGTAAAAAAAATCGAACCGTACCGTATGGTTTGTTTAAAATAGCAACGTGGAAAACAGACAGAGTTCAAATAATGTAGGCTACGTTTCAGTCGATGGATGCGCAAAACGTTACAACAACGAAAATGTGTGGACAAAACAGTCACTCTTTGTAAACTGTTAACTGCGAGTGCCGTATGCTCTCATGTCCAGTCATTTACGCCGTCATCACCCGGGTGTTGATACAGGTGAGACCTGGACAGCACACGTTGCTATCTGTGTTTAAACTAACTAATTTAAGCCTTGCTGATTTAAACCTTCAAGAACAAGACGCGAAAGAGAACTCGCACGCGCTGTGAGAAGATTTGTGTGCGCTCATCCGAAGCGCGCACACGCTTATTCCAGTCAGCGAGCAAATACTGAGTTCTCTTTCAAGTCTTGCGTTTCGGCGGCCACATTCATACAAAAATTATTTAAAAATACCCGTCCTAGTGAGTATCCTAGCGAATATCCTAGCAAACATAGTCGGTTATGTCTTAAGTGAACGTATATTAGTCGAGAAAGACAGCGCATGTGGAACAGTATAGGTATGTACTGGATCGTGCATGTCTTAAAGGGAGAAAAACTATTCCTGCTGCCTGTTTTTAATGTTAAATAAAACAACAAATAACAAAGAAATCACTTACTGCTCTTGACTGAATAGTTTTTGTAACTACAATAATGATTAGGCCTAATCTTTATTTATTTTATACAGTAAAGATAATATGCAGTGATATTTTATATTTGATTACTTTATCCATTTTCTGTACGTGAAAACGACTGTTAAAAACCTGAAAAGCACTGTTCCTGGATCTGTTTTTTTCGCTCTTCTTTATTCTTTTTCATGTATTATAGAAGTATCGGATCGGGACTCGGTATCGGTAGATACTCAAAATCAAATGATTCGGACTCGGATTCGAGGGCAAAAAAACGTGATCGGGACATCCCTACTTTCTCACAATACTTTTCTACAAAATACAGTAAGCTTCAATGAACAATATAAATTAAGAACATACAGTTTACGTTGCTAAGAGTGGTTGCTAAGTGTGTTTTGTATTGATACACAGAACTGTTGGGTGAAGCAGTCATAGCCGTGTTTTATCGTGAATAAAACACAGCTATTGACCAATCAGAATCAAGGATATGAATTAACCGTTTATAAATATTATGTATTAGTTTATATAATATATACAAAGTTCTGTCATGAAACTCTAGATGGTGTAGGCCAGGGGTCATCAAGGGGCCAGAATTTTTCTCTGCAGACACTGTAAGGGCCAGATACTCGTAATATAAAATAAATTTCGAATTGTATCCGAATATGTTATTATTTGATATACTAATTCTAATTCCAAATTTATGTTATTTTTTACATATTACCTGTACTGCAGCAAGCCACCAGGGGGCGATAGCGATATTTTAGGCTTCGTATTTGTGAGGCTGTCACGCAATTGTGCACAAATCCCAGGCAAGGAAAATTTTGACATTTGTGAAAAAATGAGCACGTGCAACAATAAAAGATGTTCAATGAGAGCAACACGTTTATCGTCATTCTTGAAGCTACTTTTCAGAACGCTTTTTTTTTTTTTTTCTCGTTAGATTTAAAAATAAATAAATATGGAACGGACCCGAATATTCGTTCGGTGGGTTGGTATTCGATTTGAAAATTTGACATTCGAATATTCGTTTTTTTATTTTGTTTTTTGCACACCTGGGATCCCCCGCGAAACGGTTCTCATTCCCACTTGAATTAGGCCGGCGACACACTGGCTGCGTGAGCGTCTCAGCTGCGTGGCGTGTCCGTTTTTATTTCGGCTCCCATATTTAACAGGTTGGAGTTTGCACACTGAGACACGAGCCACGCGGAAAACGTGTGCATGCTAGAAATAGAACCGACGCGTGTTCCAGCAACGGGAGTGTTCTCTGGCTAGAGCGCAGAACAGCGGAGTTTGCATGTCTGAGCTTGTGTTTTGTTGCTTTGACATTGTGGAAAATAGAATAATAGAAACAAAATGTATTAGCATTTTTACCCGTTATTATCAATCTAAATTAATCTCCTTTTTAATCTAACTTAATTTCGTTTTTCTTTATTTAAATTTCGTTTTTTTCTTTATTTAAATTTCGTTTTTCTTTATTTAAATTTTGTTTTTTCTTTATTTAAATTTCGTTTTTCTTTATTTAAATCTACCCTTACTGTGCCAATTTGTTAGTCAGAAAAATATTAGACTGCCTTAAAAGTATTGCTTAATTTAACAGACCTGTGTGTGTGCGTTTTATATCACTTGTGCAGTGTCCGTTCTCGGAGCATAAGCCCTGCCCACGTGAGGTGCGCCGCTTCCCGCTCGCGCTGTTCTGACTGTAGTTTACTAAAAGTTTATTAATTCTGAATGTTGCGTCTCACGTGTCCATCTATATTGCACCAAATGCTTCACTGCACTCCCTTGTGAAGTCGATTGGATGAGCGGTCCTTGAAATAATAAAAATGCAAACGGACACAGACACATATTCCTGCCTTTATTAGAGAGAAAAATATGTTCAGCCCCTCTCTCCAAAGCTTCGAATAGTCGATGTTCATTACTACCGTAGCTTCGAAGCTCAAAAAATGGTATTCGGACCAGCCCTAAACTTTTTCCTCTTACAAGGCTATTCCTGAATTCAGTATTATTCTGGGGGCCGGATGGAAATCTCTGGCGGGCCGGATTTGGTGCAGTTGACGTTGCATGGTGTAGGCTAATAGGTCCTTTAACTCAACCTGCTCGTAATCACATCATTATCTATAGGATACAGCTGATTGGTCCCTGCTGTATCAGTTGCCAATGAGCTCGCTGCTCAACCTTCAAATACACGATTAGCTTTTGTCTTAGCAGTGCAGCACACTTTCAGAAACCCTCCACCTTCCCCAGCTCCACCTGTATAGATCTGCTACTGGTAATTCATGTATGCTATATTGTATAGCAGCAGCATGTCTTGCTTGTTCACAGCAGCGTGTCGTGTATGTATTGACAGTAGCAAGTCCCGTACTTCATCTACAGCAGCAGCAGCAATAAAAGCTGCAGCAGCATAGCAGATCTGTTCCGCCAAGACCAAACATATCAACACTGTCACACTCCGAGAGTTGGCATGATAGAAATACGTTTATACTGTACATAAAGTTCTTTGAATTTTATTTATTTATTTTTTAGGTTTACGCCTCATTTTGGAGGCACTGACATCATTAAACACAATATATCCTGTTGCATATATGAAATGTGGCTAGAGATAAATATGTCAAGATCCTGAACCTTACTGCAATTTTAGTAGCTCTAGTGATTGACTTATCACTTCCGCAAATGCATTTTGGATTTCTTGTTGCTGCAAATGTCTGCGCTAAACAGTTGAGCTTCATTTAAACAGAGCTTTTTATCACATGCTCAGGAGACCATTTCAGGTCATGGAAACAGTTCTGTTATTGCTCTTTCAAGATAGCAGACTGTATAGACGGGAGGTATTGATATTGTTTTCCACAAAACTAAGGAACATAACCCATGACTGACCCGATATCTTTCTGCAGCTGCATCGCGGAAAGAAGATTACGAGTGAGCGATGCCGTTTTTCCTCAATTAACTGGCCGGTTAATTAAATCACACCGGTAATGAGTACAGCCTCACAAAGCTAAAGGAGGCCAGAGAGCAGAATAAATTTCATCTGACACTTTAATTAAGTTTCCTCACGAATCAGATGTCATAGTGGCGACGGTTACTTTTTTGATTAAAAAAGCCTGTGAGCTGATGTTCAGAATGCCACATAGCTGTTGAGCTCTCTGTTTGTCCGTCATCCTTCTCATATTACAGTCACCAGAACCCTGATATCGCCAGCCAGCACTGCCAGGCATAATTGACAGCTACAAACGACCCAGTTTAAGATATGACGGCAAACACGACGGCACATCCTTTCATTTTGAAAATCAATAACACTCTGCAGGGCCTGACTGAAGAAGAGCATAACCGAAAATCCATGTTCCTGACCGTTCCCCTACGACCCTTAGAAACACTGAGGTTACAAGGCATTTTGTGGGAGCTGAAAGGAACACCGGGTTTCAGTTAAGTGCTACATAATACTCTGCCAGCTTGGCCGTTTAGAAAAGGAGCAGGGGCCACAAATGTGGTCACAGATTTGCTAATGGTCCCCGCGTGTCTATGTGGATATCGCAGAGCGTTTATCAGTAACAGACACCCTTCAGGCTGCATCTTATCTTCTCCCGAAGGGACGATCGGATCCTCCAAACTCTCACTTTTGTCCTGCTCTTTCAAATGGCACATCTCTCAACTGATTTCTGCACATCTGCTTTCATATTGTCCCCCATAAGTCATCTGTTAATAACGCCTGTTCTTTTGTCTAGGCATTAGGTCCGTCCTGCTAATTATTTGTATTATATTTTTATTATATAAAATATATATTGATTATTTTATAATATATATATATTAATTATATTTATATTAATATATATTATTTTTAAGAATGATATAAGACATCTATTTATTATATCTAAAACACAAATATATGTGTGTGTGTATGTATATAGATATATTTATATATATTAGGGGTGTGACGGTACAAAAACATGGTTCGGTACGTACCTTGGTATTGAAGTCATGGTTCGCTACATGTTCGGTACAGCAGGGGGGAGAAAACTAAACATAAAATTGCTTCTTTTTTCTTCTTTTTTTATTAAACAGTGGTTTATTGAACAAATTGTGTCTCTCTCTTTAAATAAATTAAATTATAATTAACATTTTCTGAAGGATAAAAAAAAATCTATCTCAGCTAATGCTGTAAACTATATACAGGAAGCCCTTTTCATGACAAATTTATTTAAACACATTAAATAATTAAGACATTACTAACAGTTAAATATAATAAATTTAAAAGTAAATACAATAAATATATAAACTAATATAGTGCATATATTTAGTAAAATGCTCCCTTCTAGAGTTCATTTCTAGTGAATAACAAGCTGTGGACACTAAATGACTTGCCTGAGGTAAATGTAATGCTATGTGAGATATTATTCTCAAGCTGTTTTATTAATGTCTTTCCGCTGTTGAAACACTGGTTGAGAGACACGTAAACATATTTATGCATAGATCATCTGTTCTTCTTCTTCTGCGCTTTTTCCAGTTGTGACAGTTAGCAAAAGGCGTTGCATTACACATGCGCCCCCTTCTGGATTGGAGTGTGGATCATCTGTGATTGACTGTATTGGTCATCTGACTGTATGCACCGAACCGTGACGTCCGTACCGTGATGGATTCAGACAAATACATGTACCGTTACACCCCTAATATATATCTAATGTGTAACATTATATTAGATCTGTATGATACAGTAGATCTTAACATATAGACTGTTTCATTAATGTTAATCAAACAATTGTGGAATTCAGGAGAAAAAAAAGTTGAAAAAATATTTCTTACTATATTTATGGGTTTTGACTTGGTGTATGCCAAATTAAGTGTTATTAAACAGGGATTTTAAGGAATGGTTGCTAGGTGACTTTTTTTTTTTTTGGAACCTTCAGAAAACTTTAACTCGATTTTTCTCAGAATTGACTTTGCTAACTCTATCAATTTCAAACAGGTGTAGCTCAGTCAGTTTTTGTCAGATTCCAAAAAATAATACATCATTTTGAATTTTTTTTAATAGAGAATAACAATAACTAATTTTTGATAAATTTCTCATTGCAACTCATTTTGCCAGCATGGGTCACATATATGCATACATACATATATAATCATATTTCATATTTTGATTTCAAATGTTACATTTTAGACATCTGTTTTAAAGCCGTTATTCTAATCGCTGTAAAAGTATATTGCTCGTTTCTATTCTTAAAGAACTCAATCTTGCTCCTTTTTACATCTTGCTACTATACCTTTATGTCCATCTGACTGAATGCAGTGTGATGTCAGATCAGGGCCTGATTAGATCCCACAGAGCATTTCGGCTGGCAGCCCGTCTCTGCCTTCGGCGTGCTGCGGCCAACAGCAGCGCTGCTGAATGGATTGATCTGTGCCCAGTCGAGCTGGGTCGAGATTGCACAGGGGAAAGAATGTATTTAGGCATTAAGGTGGTGGCAGCCATTTCCGAACCTCCCTCCCAGATCAGATCCGTCTGCTTAACCACCTACTGACTGACTCCCAAAACCAGCAGCTATCTGGCACTTGCTGCACAGAGAAGTTGAAAGAAGAGTAAGTGATCAGAGCAGGACTGCAACAGCTGATTGGTAAAAAACAAAACAATAATAATTGATAATAATCAAGATCTAATATTATTATTGCTTAGTCAGTTCTTTGCACTGTTCATGAAAAAATGTGGAATTCTCCACTTTAAAGTAGTGAAAAACATTTCTTTGAATTAAAAACATATTTGCTTGCATTTTATGTTTATATTCTTATAATGTGAGGATTTATGTTTTACGAAACAGCACATCTTATTATCAACCAAGTGAAAATGTTGCTGTCGCAGTTAAATTTCAAATACTTCTTAAACAAACAGAGCACAACAGAAAGGGAGCTCAATTATTCAGATTGAAACAATGTTTAGCATTACATTAACATCAAACATAGGTTTTAAACTAACCATAATTAAAATATGAAATCCTATATTCAAAGCAAGTAATTGCATTACTTAAAAATAAAGTTATGTAGAGCTAGGGATGTGTCTGCCTGACTCATGAATATTAATTAGGTGATGTAACATTTGCCTTGTAGTTGTAATTGTTTGTCGAAAAGCAAATAAAGGGCGCAAGCCAAATTAGAATGGCCGCTTACAGATTGCACCTTCATTTGATCGATTGGATCCTGATGCAACATGTTGACAGAAGCTTGTTATGGTCTTAAAGAGAGTTCACCTGAAAATGACAATTCTGTCATCGTTACTTACCCTCTTGTCATTCTAAAGCTATATGACCTTCTTTTCTTCTGTGGAGCAAAAAAGAAGATCATATGTATGTATAAGATCTGCAAAGTTACAAAGCTCATTGTCTCCCACAAAAGAGATTTATTCTATCCAACAGAGAATACTGCTCCAGACCTGCCTAAAATGCCTCGATCAAAGTCCAGCTATTACTTCCACAAACATCTATGTCACAATTTGAAATATTAGCATAATTCCCGCACAAAGGCATATGCGTTCACGCCATGTTGGTTCCAAATGATCCGCTTGATCATCCTCAGTTTCAGAATATGAATTGGGCATGAACTGATCTGGTAAAACTGACAACATTATTAAAGAGTTAGTTCACCCAATAAAGAAAATTCTGTCATTTATTACTTACCCTCATGCCGTTCCACATCCGTGAGACCTTCATTCATCTTCAGAACACAAATTAAGATATTTTAGTTGAGATCCGATGAGGCCTTCATAGGGAGCAATGACACTTCCTCTCTCAAGATCCATAAAAGTACTAAAAACATATTTAAATCGGTTCATGTGAGTACAGTGGTTCAATATTAATATTATAAAGCGACAAGAATATTTTTGGTGAACCAAAAAAACTAAATAACGACTTATTTAGTGATGGCCGATTTCAAAACACTGCTTCAGGAAGCATCGGAACACAAATTAATCAGCGTATCGAATCATGATTCAGATCGCGTGTCAAACTGCCAACGGCTGAAATCACATGACTTTGGTGCTCCGAACAGCAGATTCGATACACTGATTCATTTATGATCCGATGCTTCCTGAAGCAGTGTTTTTAAATCGGCCATCACTAAATAAGTCGTTATTTTGGGGGGGGTTTTATTTAATAATTTAGTATGTGACAAAAATAATGTTTTTTTTAACATTCAAGCATGTTAGTGTATTCTAGTACACCCAAAAATCAAAAATATCAAAAATATTAAAATAGCATTATATGTCCTCTTTAAAATATAATCATTGCCCAAAAGGTGTGAGAATGAAGTTCGAAATCTCTAAAACCAGGAAGTGCACGTTCCCCTCAGTAATCATGGTTGCTACACCCTTAGTCGCAGTACTAGATAAGAGAGGCCTTGCCTTTTCCTATGATTCATGAGATAAATGCTTCGCTCTAAAAGTCGTGCTAGATCATTTTTCATCCACGCTCTGGTTCTTGCTCTCTCGTTTTCCCTCTTCTTCAGCATTCTGCTTTCCATCTTTCTGTATTTCAGTGATCAGTGTGTCTATGTGACTATGATTGAAGAAGCAGTAGCTTGTGTCTATGAGAAATTGCCTGGGCTCGCTGAAGAGGTCGTAAATAAGCCTCCTGTGGGTCTTTTCAGATGGCCCTGTAATCGGGCCTTGTTCATATAGAATGGCCGGCACAGTGCTTTTGACTGGACGAGAGAGAAACAGTAATTGTCTGCACATTGAGTTTGGTGAATGGATGCCCAATCTGTGTGTGTGTGTGTGTGTCTAAGACGACTCATATGCTCACTGACTGGGCCATTAACCGATTACCCAACTTTTTTGCCCTGCCTATTGAAAACTTCCTCTGCTTGATTGTCCTTACGTAACAGCGACTGCACCTCAGTGTCAGTCAATGACAGTCACAATCACATGAAAATGACAATTCTGTCTTCATTTACACACTCTCATGTCGTTCCAAACCTATGACTTACTTTCCCCAATTTTAAAGAGTATATTTGTCATTGTTTTACATGAAATTACAATGAAAGGAGTGTTGTGGCAAAAATCAACTCCGACTCTACTGCATAAGAGACAAACACGTCCATTTGTCTTTAAAGGTTTTATTTCTTGCAAGAAAGGTCAGACAGGTCATACAGAAACACAAGTAGCTGCAGAGTGTAAGACCAAAAACGAAAGCTTCACCTCACTTTTATATCTCTAACCTCCAAGGCCGAAGCCTCTGTCCTTTTACCATATTTGGAACATCCCTTAGTGGCTGTAACTTTCCACACATTGTTAGCACAGACATGTTTTTAACATACATCTTGCATTTCCCCATACCATATCTTGCTCTTTCTATTTCAAACATCTATGTTAACACTATGTTAAACATTACCACTTAAGCCAACATCATATCATGTTCCATAAGCATCATATTTCACAAGAATACAGGTAAAAAGCATATGAAAATTTAAAATTTCCACAACAATTCCCTCTTCTTATCATTCATTGATAATTAATGATTACTTCTACTTCATTTCACATCACACATTGCTCTCACACAAACACAACATCCCCAAATCGCAGTTCTCTTCAACTCATTCCCTTACGACCTTAAGTCTTATGACCACTCAACATTCCCTCTTCTGGGAAATCACAATACTTAACTAACTTTTCCTTCATTTTTATTGTGTTTTATATTTTTCTGTTTTTCTTCCGATTTTTTCCTTATCCTGCACTTCCTCCTCTACCGGTTGCACTAACTGTTTCTGCAGAGCTCTCCGCTCTCTTTTCTGCTTCCTGCAACCAGCAGTTCACACATGTTTTCTTTTCCAGCTGGGAAATCTTGATACTTAATTAATTTATCAGTGTCCCCTAGACACACACTTTTTTGCAAGCTTGCTCTGGGATTCCCCATTTTGGTTCTCCTTTTCTGACTCCCGTGGATTTCCTTTCAGCTCGCACCTAATAATCTGGTGGACGTCTCCTCCAGATCCAACTTTTATCCCAAAATTGGACGGGTTGAGCCTCTCTGCTCAGATCACTATATACTCGAGCGCTCAGACTGTCACACCTTCACAAATTTATAAACTACAGCAACCTCGTCTGTAGTTGGGCTCAATCCCAAAATTTGTTTCAGTGTGATCCAGCCTAGATTTATCACCCCAAAATCGGCAACAGGTATCGCCGATTGCTTACCCCAAAATCGGTAACAGGTATCGCCGATTGCAAATCTCCCACCTTGGAAAGCGCTCTTACTACCCAAACATGGTCAGTTTTAGGAACCTCTTGATCGCACTGCTTCTTTTTTATGATGTTAAAAAAAGATCCCAAAATTTCTCCCCGGAAATTTTCCACAGCAGCCGACCTCAATTCCCAAAACCCTCCGGACCATGACCACAGAGTCAGTCAGAGTCGCCACAATGGTTTGTCCTGTTTCCTAATTATAATTTTCAAATCATAAATTCCCCTTTTTTTTTTTCACTTTTTCTATTCAAAAACTTATTTTACCCACATAAACTCATATTTAAATCACTTAAATCACAAATTTTTCAATTTTTCCTGTTTCCTAATCTTCCAAACTTTACCAAATCACACTTACTCTTAATTCCCCATAACATTTAAATTTATCTCTTACCAGAGAGTCGTGTAGCCACCCGGGTTCGTTTTCTGATTCCAGTGGTGTCCCCCTCTGGACCCTGGCGGTCGGCCCCTCATCCCTTAATCTATTCGGGGTAGGGCTGAGACTACTATTAAGTCCAGGATGATCAGTCACCGTCCGCTCTCGGGTCCAAAAGGCACATCCAAGGAATCCCACTTTCTGACACCAATTGTTGTGGCAAAAATCAACTCTGACTCTACCGCATAAGAGACAAACACGTCCAATTGTCTTTAAAGCTTTTATTTCTTGCAAGAAAGGTCAGACAGGTCATACAGAAACACAAGTAGCTGCAGAGTGTAAGACCAAGAACGAAAGCTTCCCCTCACTTTTATATCTCTAACCTCCAAGGCCGAAGCCTCAGTCCTTTTACCATATTTGGAATATCCCTTAGTGGCTGTAACTTTCCACATATTGTTAGCACAGACATGTTTTTAACATACATCTTGCATTTCCCCATACCATATCTTGCTCTTTCTATTTCCAACATCTATGTTAACACTATGTTAAACATTACCACTTAAGCCAACATCATATCATGTTCCATAAGCATCATATTTCACAAGAATACAGGTAAAAAGCATATGAAAATTTAAAATTTCAACAACAGGAGACTGGTGCTTCATATATTGACACGAAAGTATAATTAAAGTTGTTCATACAACTTGTATACTATGTATATTGCAAGTCATAATAGCTTAGAGAGAAATTTAGGCCATTTAACTGCGACCTTATTGAGATGGTGAATTGAACTTGAGAACGGAATTGGTCCCATTTGTCCCAAAAATAAAAAGTTGTGAACTAGATCCGATGGTTCATTAAAAGAATGATTCAGAAGAATGATTTAGTAGAACAATTCAAAAGAATGATTTATTCACAAATTGTACATCGCTACAGGTTTGTTTTTCATGCAGAGCTACCTTATAGCTTCAGACGACTTGGAATATTGAGAATAGACACATATTTACCACTTGAATGAAACTTTAATTCCAGTGGAAAATTTCAGTGGCACCTCAACTCCCATGGTTCTCTGTGGATGTATATCTCAGTATAATGCTAGCAGTTCTCAACAGCAATCTTGCTGTATTATCAACAACTATGTCAAGAATTCATTGCAGTGTGTTTTTTTATAAGGAACCTGCTCACTTAAGTCTATGAGCCATTTGTCCCGCTATAGAGCTTGTCAAGGTTGCGTTTGCCTTATATTCTCACGAGTCCTATTCATATGAGCTTCTCACATGACATACATATTCTATGACCGAAGACAGATGCTCTGAACCACATGCTGAGATCTTTCACACTTCAAGTTTACATACTCCTGCCTCTCTACCCAGAATTCTTAGCTGTGGCTCTTTGATGAATGACAATACTCTTTGTAATTTGTACATTTACAGTATTTTAAGCACAATATTAACTTGAGCAAACTAGTTTTTTTTTTTTTTTTTTTTTGTCATAATATTAGTTGGCCTCTCACTCAAAAACCACTTGCTCTCTTTACATTCTGATGTGGAGTGCTTTTGGCTATAAAAATGGAAATGAAAAACAGACCCTTGGCAAATCGGCTTTTTAATGTTTCATCTTGCAACATTTGCACAGCAATCAAAACGTTTTTGCACAGAAAGATGTTTTGCTTGACTGATGATGATTTATATTTTTTTTATATTCTTCTTTTTTTCTAATGCCTCCATGGAGTCAAAATTTAAGGTTTGTGGCTTTTAGTCCATGTTAGTGTTAAGGCTGATCTGTATGCTAATACACTCCTAAACACTGACATAATAAACCATGTACAGCATATAAATATAACAGCGGATGTAGCAATGCATTTCTTTTTCTTCCAGGAAATTGACCATAAATATTCAGGTTTTTTTTTTTTTTTTTTTTTTTTTTTGTCATTGAAAAAAAATTATTAGATTAAATACCCCCTGCTTCTGACTAGCAATAACTAGTAGAAGTTTAGGTTACACTTCATTTTGATAGTCCGCTTTAGACATTCTACTAATTATAAGTAACTATGCAACTACATGTCAACTTAATGCCTAGTTCTGTGATGAAACTCTAGATGGCGCAGGCTGATGGGTCCTTAATGCAAGCTTATGGCATTTACAGCCTTAACTACTTGGCACAAGCTGATTGGTTCATGTCACATCTGTAGCCAATGAGCTTCTGCTCAACATTTAAAGGTGCTCTAAGTTTTTGACTGTACTAAAACACGTTTCTCTGAAAACCATCACTACAGCCAGTTATTTTACTTAGAAATTTGCATTCCATGTAGGAATTTCTGTTTTGTTTTTTTGTTTTTTTTTGGTCTGTGCAAGACTGCACATTGCCAATTTACCCAATAGTATTTCACCACCCCGGGTTGCCTGTCCGCGGGAAACACATGCAGCCATGGAAGCCAGCGAACAAACTGGGTCAGAAATCGCAGATTCTATCCGACCTAAAAAGCCTCAGCATCCATCTAAAAATGTATTAAAACGCGTTATCAATTCATCATAAATCAATAAATCAACTGATTATCTTACAGTGTGTAAGTCTCCTCGTCTTCCGATATCAATTGAGCTCGCTCCTGTTGCGTGTCTTTAAACTGGTGACCCGCAAGAGCATCGAGTCTGAGGAGCAGGGGGCAGGGCAAACAATATTTTGAATTTGGACTGCAGTACCCATTTCAACCACTAGCTGTCATTCTTACATAAAGCACCTTTAAATGGCTGGTTACATTCACTATAGCAGTTTGCAGCCGATTTCAGAGTTCCTCTAAAACCCTCCACCTTCCCTAGCTCCACCTGTATAGATCTGCTATGGGTAATTTCCCATTTAAAGTATCTATTAATTTTATAATAATTTCAAATAACAGTAATTAACATTTTATATTTTCAACATTTCAAAACATTTATGCATCTGTAACTGCTCTTAACTGATACATTTTAATAAAAATATTTAAAATTTAAGTGAGTTAGTAGATTTTGGTGTCATAACCTTATTTATTAAGGTTAAATGTATCCAAAACAATGAAAACAATAACAAGGCTTATTTTATAGGCCCATTGTTCTTTTCTTTTACTTTATTTTTTTTATTTTTAGTATGGGGCCAGTGAAAATTTTGGCCGGGCAAGTAAAAATTTGAACCAAGAAAAAGTCCTTTGCGTTGAGCCCCGAAAGTGTTACTGAAGATTATATTTAGCAACGTGTGGTGATGGTAGTAGTTTTATCAATTAAAAAAGTGACTGAAAGTGTTTTCATATGGAAACAAAATATACATGTCAAAACATTTCATGGTTTCAACCAGTTCATTATATGTTTAGTGGTCTTTCTTTTTTCCTCATCTTTGGTTTACTTCTCTGTAATTCAATCATTTTTGTTTTCTCTGTTGGCATCACACTCACTCAGAGGTGTGATTTGATTGATTCAACTGTTCCCAGAAATCATATCTGTCGTTCACTTTTTTCAGATTTTTTTTATTTTTTTATTTTTTTATTATTATTTGATAGTCTTGAAGCATAGTTTTTAACAGTGCAGCACATGTAAAGAAAAATAATACTTTGTTTCCATGCCCTCTTACAGCGCCATGTTCAGGTCAACGACCTTTTTCTCTTTCTCATTTGTTCTTTTTTGGTATTTTAATTACCTCATTTGCATGATCTCCTTTTGTATCTGCCTTTGTGTTATTTTGCTCAACAGATCTCACCATAGAAACAGTTATTGGATTCTGTTCTGCTGTTTGGTTCTGGCATAGCAATCTGGTTTCAATGAAGCCAAGTTATGATGGTCTTACATAACTGGTAAATTGTATTGTATTAAGCAATTACAGATTTCAAAACAGCGAACTGTACAGAGTAAATCGTTTATTTAGCAGTGCCAGCTTGTAAGACACGACCCATGAATGCATGTATCACATGTTTGGTTTTCTATATTGCGATTATTTGATTTCCTAAATCAAATCTGAGCACAGAAACCAACGGTGGGCTCTCGTTTGTCTTGTTTATCTATCAAGACATTTCCCGCAGACATTTTTTGGAAAGGCCAATATTTCTCCATAAAAGGGTGCATTCATAAACGCTTACTCTTTTAATGAGAGCGGTACATTGTTGTGTGATTGCAGTGGCTGCTGAAAAGCCCTCACAATAACAGGCTGTCTGAATGTGAGTTTCTTTTGCACCGATAATGCTGTTGCTGTGTTTACTGAGGGCTTCGGGTGTGTGAGGTGTGATAGAGAGCTATGTAGTGCTGAAGTATCTGCAAGATTATCGCTCAAATGTTTATTGCTTGTTCTGGTAGTTTTATAGAATTATCATTCTGCTTCAAATGCCCATCTCTTGTTACTTCACTGAATCAGATTTATAATATCATTATAATTAAAAAATAAATTGAATGAAGTCAATTGACTGTAGCTCCAGGTTAGGTCCTCTCAAGAATGTGCTAATAAATCTTTCCAATCTCTTCGCTTTTCTTTTGGCAGCTTCTTTAGTTTTGAGGCCATGGCCCCAGAAAACCCATAGCGCCTCTCTCCAATCCTTTCTTCTCTTTTATCCGTGGCTTCTTCGTCTTTACTCAGATTTAAGTCTTTAAACTTTTTAATTTTCCACTGAGAGTCATAGCTTTAGGCTATTTACACCCAAAATGCAGCTTCTTTTATCTGTTCAAGGTCCTTCTCCTATTCCTGATTTTTATTACTGAGACGTCCTGCCCACGGACCTTTTGCTGAAAGTCTGATGCGTATGGTACACTTAACTGGAAACACTTCAGGATTTTTGAAGTCGTACTCTGGTTGGTTGAATTCCTCCGGATGTCCGGGAAACGTGTGTGTCACGTTCTTTAATGGTCTGCCTGGAAACCAATGCTGTGATGCCAAATCCCCTTATGGAAGAAGAACGTCGTCATGTTTACGAATGTGGCAATGAGTGATTACCAGGATCAACTAAATGCTGGATTTTCAAAAGTATGTGAACTTCACGGATCCATTGTTGCAGTAAACTTACACAATGTTCATGAATGAATAATTTATTAGATGTACGCCAGTCTGTTATTGTAGAGACAATACATTATCACGCACTTAAACATGTCGTGGAACAAAACAAACTGTGATTGGTTGCGTTACATGTCAGTCAAATGTCCTCTTGGGCAGTCCTTGGCCAATGAAAGCTGCGATAGGTTTGGGTTGACATGTAGTTGCAAAGTTACTTACAGTCAGTAGAATGTATGTTGGGCGACCATCAAAATAAATTGTTAGCAGATATTAAGTAGACATACTAATGACTAATTACATTTGCAAAGTTAATTAGTCCACTTTAGACAAATTAAGTGTTACCAAAAACACTTTTTGGAACAACATACAGTAGTGGCCAAAAGTGATGTCTGGCCTAGGAAAATTGACATCTTCACCCTTATTCAAATCGTTTATTTTGAACTATTTATTCAACCTTGCTGTTGCCAACATCTTATAAAAGCAACAAGCCACTCAGACTCCCCTTACCTGGTAAAGTTACTGTAATGCACAGCACTATTGTTTTGTTTTTACACTGAACTGTGAATGTATAGTAGTTAAAATCTGAGCCCTAAAAGGTTCACACACCATAAAGGGTGATCCATGAAACATAAATGTTGTGCACTTGAGCAAGGCACTTAACCCCAGCTTACTCCAGTGGGACGTCTCTGTAACTGAAGATGGTGATGGTGTGTGTGTGTGTGTGTGTGTGTGTGTGCACGCGCATGCTTTTGTGATTTATGAGGACACAAATTTGTATAATGACATAGGTATTACACTGATGTAAACATGAAATATGATGACATTTCATGAGTCTGCATATTTAAAATAGCTTTAAAAACCTACTAAATAATGTTTTATTAAAAATGTAAAAATGCAGAATGTGTGTGTGTGTGTGTGTGTGTGTGTGTGTGTGTGTGTGTGTGTGTGTGTGTGTGTGTGTGTGTGTGTGTGTGTGTGTGTGTGTGTGTGTGTGTGTGTGTGTGTGTGTGTTTGCAGGTGTGTACAATGTGTAATATATAGCAATTCGGTAATATTTAAAGCAATTTTTTTAAAAGCCATTAAAACCCAAATGTAAGCCAGTTAATTTCCAAAAATTCTCTTTTATGTACAAAACCAAATCCTCAAAGCAGGAACAAAACACTTTTAATTCTAGCAATTATATTCACCCAGGTGAAAAAAGTGGACTAAAATACACTTTATTTCAGTACACTTAGTACACTTTCCTAATGTACATAAAGTGTTCTATTTTCATGCACTAATTTTGTATTTCATATGTATTTCAAAATCTTCTTTAGATAAGATAACCTTAAGAACATCTAAGTGTACTCAACTCTGCTATTTTGACACACCATGAATATGAAATAAAATGTGCTTTTAACATACTATCTCTGTATTAAAAAATATATATTTACCACTTGTAATAAACTTGAACCCATCTTTCATACACTTTTAAATACACTCATCAAACATAGAAAATACACTTATATTAATTATTTAATATATAAGAATAATATATGATAAATATATACAAAATGTATTGATAATGTATTGCCCACATATTTTATACATTAAATTATTAATTTCAAATGTATTGTGACTATGTTAATATTCCTGTTATATGATATAGGCTACTTAACTACATGTTAATGGTGTCTTTAAATAGTATACTGTCACGTGAAATGAGGATTCAGTAGCGAATGCAGCAAATATCAGTTTATTAAGAAAAATAGCAATAGGAAAGATAGCAAGAGTCAGGCGTCATGGGTGCAGATGGCAACGTATTGCTTGGTAGTGCAGAGACTGCAATGGGCAAACCAGTCTTCTGACAAGAATCCAACAGGTAATCCAAAACTGCCTCGACAGGGAATATCCATAACAGGAACGAAGAACGAGAGACTCAAACACAGCCAATAAAGCAAATAATAGAGCATAGCGGTTCACTTCGGCAATTTGGTACATTTGCTTTCATATCAGAAGCGAACCGCACCGGAGTTCACATGAACCACGCCCCAGACCACCCTTTTTAAGCGGACTTGGGTATGGTTCGTGGGTGCGCACCCGAGTTCCGAAGACAGTGTTCACATCATCCAAACGTACCGAACTCTGACGTCAAACGAACCCGGATGCGCACCAAAAGTGCTAATGTGAAAGCACCCTAAATAGTGCCGCTGATAAGCCCTGACGCTGATCAGCTCATCAGCAGCAACACACACTCACATAGAGACAGAAGGCGTTTCTCAATACCAAGTTTGCAAAGTTCGGACTTGTGTCCTTGGTAGTTCGGACTTGGCAAGTTAGACTGAGGACAATGGACTCCCGAGGACGGGAGGACGCAAGTCTGGTGATTCTGCAAATAGCACAGCAGTGTACTTGACAGCGTCACTCAGCTCCAACTCCAACTCCAACTCCGGCTTCTCCGGTTATCTCTATATGTATGTTCAATATAACGAAATGTGTTATAAAACACCACTCTGCCTCTTTTCATTTTATGTAAAAAAAAATTAAACATATTAACAGCCTCACAAATGTTGTTCAGGCAATGCGTTCATTGATTATCTTCACTGCATGTGTAGTATTATAACAAAATGACATATAAAACAACCCTGCATCTTTTTGTTTACATTTCAAAAATATTAAACATATTAATATAATTCAGGCAATATGTGCATTCTATTTATATGTGCATTCTATTTATGAAATATAACATAAAACACAACTGTCTCTTTTTGTTAAATGTCAGTATTAATGATCAATAATAGCCATTATAAAAGTATAAAAGGTATAAGAATATATACAATACAAAATAAAGCAAACAATTCAGTCAAACTTACAAAATCAGCGCTTTAGTAGGCTACAATGGTAAAGTTAAATAGCCAAAATATATAAAGTTATGAAACGTAACTTTGCCCTCAGCCAAAACGATTTTCCAGGGAATAAATTATAGATTCATGAGACAAAAGATTGCCTGTTAGATATACAAATGACGAATTATCTCATGTTTAACCACTACAGAGACATCAGAGCCAGCGGCAAACATCAGAAGGATTAGCCGAGGTAAGGCTGTTCTCGGCTGGGTACGTGAGCGCTGAGAGCCCGGATCTCACAACTCCGAAAACGTCAGATAAAATTTTCAAATATAGTGCCTATCAATAAGAGATAGGCACTTTATCAATAAACCCCAAATTTTGAGCTTTAAACCAGTACATTCTCACCTGAAAAACTCTAAAACTACACATCATGACATAATAACGGTTAATTACGCTGGTTTTCTCCTTTACTATTGATGCTTGCTGGTTAGTGTGAGATGCATTCTGGGATACCTGGCTGTCTCAAGTCCTCGCAAGTCACCTCTCGATGCCTCCTCAATTAAAGGGGCGGATCAAGAACACATCCAAGGTTTTGAACTGTACTTGGCTACTTGGGCAGCGACTAATGACGTTTAACAAGTACACAATAACACAAGTATAAACAAGAACGCATATTGAGAAACGGCTAGAGTAAAGCCCCAGAACACACCAAGCTGACGAACTAGTGGCGACGAAAGCACACTGCGGGGTTGGCTCACGTCGGCAGACTGTGGGACCAAAGTTGCCCTGACACACCAAACCGACACTCGACACCCGACACCCGACGGGCCAAGTAGCATGTACGTTCTGCACCTGCGTAAGAAGAAATGCATTTCCATACTAGCAGGTGGCAGTAGCTGCACAGCCAATCAGAATGATCAGATGGCCCGACCGAATGACGAGCTCCGATGCCGATTGTCGAATCGGCCGAAAAAAAGCCGGCGAGAACCAACTTCAGCCAACGGTGCAGAACAAAAACTGCCCGACAGCCGGCCGTCAGCTTGGTGTGTTCCGGGCTTAACCAGTGAACCGTGACATCCATTTGGATTACATAGTTTTTACATAAACAAACTAATAAACTTAATGTGATTCATATTTGTAAGTCATATGTAAATGAAATAGGTAAGATTTATCTAATAGTATGTCTAGACTATATAACACTGCTTAGTGTTCATGTGTTTGTGCGCTGCTGAGTTAAACCACTGAAGCAGTGTCAGAGATAATGAGATAATTAAGTGATTAATTGAGTGAAGATTGACCATTATTGAAGACACCTGATGATAACAAGCAGAATCACCAAAGGAGAAAATCACAATTTTTAAGCCACCATCGTGGAGATGAGGGTTTGCTTTAGTTGGGCTCTTGACCCTTGACTCTTTTATATTAGATTTTGTTTGGGCTGCTATAACAGCTAGTCAAGCAAACAGAAAAGATGATCAGGTGGTGTTGGTTATGTTTTCACGTAAACGTTATTGAACTAATTTAGAGCCCAATCTCTGAGTTAGATTTACATTATTGATTACAGCAGCACTGTGATTCAATATAATCCAAAGTTATTCTCAAAAGTTGTTCTGAATAAAAAAATTAAAATCTTTGAAATATTTTTTTGAGTGTGTACACTATTAGTATAGTATAACGATTTATATAGTGATGGCCGATTTCAAAACACTGCTTCATGAAGCTTCAGAGCATAATGAATCAGCGCGTCGAATCAGCGGTTCGGAGTGCCAAAGTCATGTGATTTCAGCAGTTTGACATGCGATCCGAATCATGATTCGATACGCTGATTCATAAAGCTCCGAAGCTCCCTGAAGCAGTGTTTTGAAATCGGCCATCACTAAATAAGGCATTATTTTGTTTTTTTGGCACACCAAAAATATTCTCGTTGCTTTATAATATTAATATTGAACCACTGTACTCACATGAACTTATTTAAATATGTTTTTAGTACATTAATGGATCTTGAGAGAGGAAATGTCATCGCTGGCTATGAAGGCCTCGCTGAGCCATCAGATTTCAACTAAAATATCTTAATTTGTGTTCTGAAGATTAATGAAGGTCTTACGGGTTTGGAATGGCATGAGGGTGAGTAATAAATTATATTATTTTCATTTTTGGGTGAACTAACCCTTTAATGTGGGAAAAATAAATACTCTGAACCCCAAGTGAATTTACACAAACTGAGAAAGTCAAAAAGTGTTACTTTGTGCTACGCTCTCCCCTACTTGCTTGTATTTAAGTATATTTTAGTGCATTCAAGTATACTTTTTTCACCTAGGCAACCTGTTCAAAATTCTGAGATTTTCATTAATTTCTCAGTATTCATGAAGTACATTTAACATTATTATGTGCTGGATGGTGCACTTTAAAGCAAATTATCATCTTTCAATATACAGTTAACTTCCCAGAAATCTCCAGAAGTCATAACAAAACTGATGTGAGACACCAGTGAGCAGAAAGTTCAGTTTTAAAAGTCTCTTTTCCAGCAATTAGTATGGAGGGAAAGGTCAGCCACAAGATGACATCACCCCCACCTCACCAAGATCTGGTCAAACCCCTAAATTGGATCCCTGAGTTAGTGAATGTAACTAGACAGGTTATGAGGTCACTGGCAATCCCGATGAAGCTGCTGGAAAGCTTTTGAGGCTGCATTAAACAATCCTCATAAGCTGGTGATTATTCAAAAAACGCTTACTAATTTATTTATACATTTCACGCTTATGAAATTTAGAGTATTAAAAAAGTGTAATTGCTCGAGATCATGAGGGATACTTGTTTCCTGTTATGGCATCCTTAAACTGTAATTAAATGAATCCACATTTAATGGAGGTGGCTATTCGCTCTCTAATTCTGTATTTTCCACCTCGCGCAGAGGTCTCCGGAGTGTGGATTGACTTGGGGTGAGTCCAGACGGAAACACCATTATGCACAGAAATTGGATTTATTCAGTTCTGACCACTCAGTGCCCATTCAAGCAGCTATCCCCTGCAGGCTGTGAAAAAAAATGAGGGGACTTAAGGAATGTTTGGTGAGGAGTACACAGCTACAGCAATTAGTGAGAGAGACTGATAAAAGTACTAAGAAGTGTGTGAGTAAATTTTGCATGCAAGGATTGTTTATAATCGGATACATCGGGGCTCAGCAACAGGGACAGACAGCGATTTTGTCACTACATCTTAAACGGTTAGTTTACCCTAAAATGAAAATTAAGCTGTATTTTTCCCTCTTTTTTCCCCCATGGTTTTTTATTAAAAGGAATGAAATAATTAAAAGATTTAAAAGGGATTAGGGGAATAACGAAAAAGACATAAGAATGGTAAAAGTTCAAGGTCTATTGGAGTTATGAAATAGTTTGTTATTATGCAAATAATATATATTTTTTTAAATATATTCACATGAATTACATTAATCATATCATATTATTAATCAAAAAATAGTATTTTTTTCAAATCAAAACGTCAAAATGTCATAAAAATTATTGTTGTAAATCTAATTATTGGGGGGGGACTTGTCCCACTCAATGGTGTTTACGGCCCTATTTTTATTTTATTTTATTTTATTCAAGTTTTATGTATTCATGCAAACTTAAACAATTTCTCTAATGTACTGAACAATGCTGTTGCTGTTATCGGCAGAAAAAAAAATCGTATTGAGCCCTGCACGTGATTTTATTTAATCTAATTAATGAATGTAAAACCTTAAAAAAACAAGTTGATTTATGCCCAGCAATCCACTTGAGAGCCACATCTTAAATTTCATAGGCCTGATTTATTCCAGGGCTCTTTTAAACGACGTCTCTCTGGGGATTAAGAGCGAGATGACATGAGAGGGGGGCGTGAATGTGAAGCGCTCTCGTTTGTCAAACGTATTGTCTGACGCTCTAGCAGGCAGACACGGCACAGGCTGCTTAATTTGCTCAACGTTCATAATTTACTTACTCAGAATTTCAAATCAGCTGAAATGGGGTGACGGCCCTTTTCTCGCCATCCCACGCGTGATCAAGGTTAGGTGATATCAGCACTCAGTGTCAATGTCACCAGACGGATGAGTCACAAGGATGAGAGCATTCGCTGAGAGAGAATTGTGTTCATTCACTTATTCAAAGGAGATCTGTGGCAAAATTTGCATTCTACCCATTATAGTACGCAAGATTCGTGCATCCCAAATAATATTAGGTTGAAAAAAGAATGCCAAACGCACCCAGATGGCAGACTGTTCCCGTTGGATTTGAAAATTATGTGTCCATGCATACTTTTCAGGCTTAATATTACCCAAAACCCCAAAAGTCTTCTTGTGACATGGAAACATTACATTATAGTATGTCTCAAAGGTAATCTTTTAAACTTTTTTTAACACAGTATTTACTTCACTAGCGGGACAGCCAGAAAGAGAGTGAGATTTTATTACTCTTTATCTTTTTGTCAATAGCTCTCCAAATAAATTGATGATTGTTTGTTTTCACGGGAGAAAATGCCCTTTGCATTCATATGCAGTCCTATATTCTGCATTTACACAATAGCAAGAATGAAACCTGGGGCTGCTGAATGTATTCACATTGTGCTGGTACAAGCGAAATGGAAAAATCTGGCTCGAAATATTTTTCAAATGTAATCTTGACTGTGAGCATTGAAAGTACAATTGCCAAACACTGTATTGTTATTCTAAGTATAACACAGCTATTGCGGGCTTGTTCAGTTTTGTTGTCTTTTGTGTTGATAAGCACTACATCTTACTGGGGCTCTCCGTCATTGCCATTCTTCCCTCTCTCTCTCTCTCTGTCTTTCCTGTCACCCTGAGGGTGTTGAGTTTGGCAGTGTGGTGAATCTAGTGGAACTCTAAAGTTGACACTCTCTTTTTCTGTCTCTCTGCTGTTCTTCTCTCCTTCTGTCTACCTGTCTACCTTGCTTTTCTCTCTCTCACACACTTCCAGGCGTGAGACAGTGAGCAGTAAGACAAACGTGTTGATGGGCAAATTCTCTCTCTGTCTTTATATATCCAGGTGAATCCTTTCAAGGATACTTACATCCATCTAAAAGCCAAGAACATTTGTGACACTTTACAGTTAATATTTCGAGAAAGGCTCTTGTCTTATAAACTTGAATGTATATTATTTTCCTTACAAAAATGTACTAAGGTAACCTTCATTTTTAGCAAAATATTATTGCTACAGTTATTGTTACTAGAGTAAGAATGTGGTAACTTGATATTGCCATTGCTGTTATTAAAAAATAAACAAATAAATAATAATTAAAAATAAATAAATACGAATTTGAACCCTAAACCTTTAGGTTGTTGATAGAAATGTTTTTTTTTTTTAAAAAGAAAAAAATTAAATAATACAATCTAAATAATTAAAGTAGTTGAATAATTAAAGAATTTTTTGCTTTCAATTATTAAAGCAAATAATACATATTAAATTAACATTTAATGTGTGTTGTGGTTTCGGCTATTTCAGCCAGTCAGAACTAAAATGTCAAATTAGAGTAATGTGATGAAAATTTAATAAAAAGTAATTTTAATATTTATTACAATTTAAGAAATATTAATATTTAACAAACATTTTTAGGTGTCTTGCAGAATCCTTACCATATGGCCACCTGTTTGGATTGATCATTTACTATTAAATTCTGTCATCATTTACATTTCAAATCTCTATGACTTTCTTTCTTCTGTGGAACATTTTCCTCATTAAAAATGCTACTGTTTATATATATATATTTATACAACTGGTTCTCGAATCTGATTGGCGGCCGATCAAATCCAACGTAATTTTTGAGAATACTACTTGTTGTACCACGAACTGTTGTTTCAATAGTTTTTTTTAGTTGTTTAGACCTGAAATATGTGACTCATATTTAATAATAGCGCCTATTTTTACAATTTTTTTTGACGTTTTCGGAGATGCGAGATCCAGGGCATCAGCGGCCGTTCAGTGCTCGTGTATGCGCACGAGCTTCAACAGCTTCATCTCGGCCAGTGCTTCGGGGATTTACCACTGGTTCTTATAGTGGTTAAACATGAGAACACCATCTTTGGTCTTATTAATCTATTGTTTGTTCCAGAGCAAGTCGAATTGTGCTATGTTTAATTTGATAATGATTAACTTACATCCTTTATATAGCATAGCATATTGGCTACAACTAACTTAGATGGCACATATCAGACGAAGACTCTTCTCCACTCTTCATATACGTAAAACATTAAACTGTATAGACCGTGTTTTTTGAGTAAAGAAAACGCTTTACAATTTTCAAACATCAGATCTTTACTTACCTTTGCATTGCATAGACGAGATGACAGCACTTCATTCATGGGATTTATGAGGTTTGACTGACAGTTTGAGGATCCAATGGAGTTACAAAGTTGTGGCACAATCTCTTTAAAATCCTTTTTATTCGTTGAATATTTGTAAAAGCCCACATACAAGCGTAAAGGGTGACCTATATCATTGTTTTTGTTTTGTTTTTTAAATAAAATAAAACAAACATTTGGAAATATAGAGATACAAGGTGTAGCATTTATTTTATTTTATTTATTTTTTGGCATTTGGTAATTATCCACGGCACACTTGACAACCGTCATGAGCACAGTGCTTTACATCTGACTGAACTGTACAATTGTGTTTATTTGTTCAATAAATATTATTTTATATAAATATGTCCATTAGTGCGTAATTGAGTGAGTTACATTTACGCCGTTAGATGGCGGCAACACTTTACAGGTGAATGAGTCAGTGAGTCACAAGAGACTTTTATATTGAAAGGAACTTTTGCAAAGTAAGTTGTTTCAATGAAGCGACTCAATGTTCCTTCGTTACTAGTTCTAAAGTGACGTTTTAGAATTAGCAACGGAGGCTTGGTCCAACTGTCAACATGAGATTTGAATCCGTGGCGGAAGGAAGTAGTGCTTCACAAAAGAGGGTTTTAAAGACACTCCGTTGTTGTTTTTATTCGTTTACACACTCGTGCCATCGAACTGTTGTATAAACGCAATATCACACTAGTAGCCATGCCGCTATACAGCTATATCGCACGGCTACTCGTGTGATATTGCTCATATATATATATATATATGTGTGTGTATATATATATATATATATATATATATATAAAATATATGTGTGTGTGTATATATATATATATATATATATATATATATACACACACACACACACACATATATATATATATATACACACACATATATATATATATATATATATATATATATATGTGTGTATATATATATATATATATATATATATATATAATATTACATTTAATTTTAGGGTGACATTGAGTCATAATTACAGAAATAAGTACATAGTAGTAATTATGTACTTACTATAGGGTTAACATTAGGGTTATGGTTTAGAGTTAGTGAGTTGTACTTATGCATAATTTACTTTTATTACATTAAGAATGTCACCTTAAAATCAAGTGTTACAAATATCTTCTTAGAGCCCAACATAGCAACATCGGCTCAACAAATGTTGTGATTTCGAGGCAGGAACAGCAGTAACTGGTGTTTTGGCATTTACCATGGTAATTTTCCTTAATAGCTGTACCTATATACTCCAGGAGTGTGTGTGTGTGTGTGTGTGGCCTTCAACTGTGACATTTGCTGTTTAAACGGCAACATTCTAGACTTCTTTCAAACCTAATAGCACCTTAGACATTTGGTCTTAGCTGTGGCCTCTGTCCTCTGCACTTCCTCGTATGGATACTCCAGTAAATTACCAATTAACGCTGTTATGCCAGCCCCGCTATCACATAGCACACACTGGGGGCTTGTCAAAAGTAAATGACTTTATGTCCACCGTGGACGCTGATTAATGAGCTAGGGAGTAAGCCCAAGGCTCTTCAGTTGAGTTTTTCTGTAAATGGCAGCTTGGAGAGCCTAGAAGAGGCGTACTGATGCAACACAGGTAACAGAGCAAGCAGGTGTTTATTAAAGCCAGAGTCATTCACAGTCAATTACCCTTTCACTCAGAACAGTAGGGGACTTCGCAGAGAGCCCTGCCACCAAACGCACATAAAACCGCTCGCGTGTACATACAGGCGCAAATAACATTAGCTGTCCCCTTTTACAGTATCTGCAGAAGTTACTTGATACAATCACTTAGTTGGAACGGCCTGCAATGTCAGACATGAGCGATATACATTAGGAGTTTCAGAATATAATAATATATAGTAGACTAATGTTTAAAAGTTTGGGGTCAGTAAGGTTATTTTTAAGAAATTAAAACATTTATTTAGCAAAGATGCATTAAATTGGTAGACAGTGACCTTAAAGGTACAATATGTAAAATTTTTGCAGTAAAATATCCAAAAACCACTAGGCTAGTGTTATATATTTTGTCCAGCTGATTACAAACAGTATCTCTAATGTTTTCAACTATTTTTAAATCATGAGAAAATTCCCATTCTAAACAGTGACACGGGGCAGTGCAGTCGCCTGTCAATGACACCAGTTACCTTTGTTACCGCCTTTACTGACGTAGAAACCACATGACAACAGTGCCGTGGACAAATGCGGAAGTAGTGTCTAGCGTCCAGCAAACCACTAGCTTGCTTCAAGCAGTTCCTTATTTACTTCTTGCACGTTTTATGGTGGATTGTGTTACTTATTTATGGAACATAATTACTGTTTACCATCTGCCGCTGGTTCTGTCGACAAGGACAGCTCCCGTAAACTCATGACCGGAAAAGCGGAAGCGGGGCCGGCGACTGTGTCATAATAAAAGTCCCGCTGCTCGTGAGGCGTGTGTTGATCAATCGCTCCAGCTCCTCGTTCAGCTTCCGCAACACTCGGTCCTGCTCTGCTTCATACTACAGTAACGTTAATAATCGCATCGAGTTCTTCCAGACTCCAATCCCTATTCTTTTGCACTGTCCGTTGAGATGGAGACCACATGTCCCAAGTTTCCGCTCTAAAACTTGGCGTCATCAAACTACGCCTTTGTTTTGAATAGGCTTCTAGCGACCTCTAGCGGAAAAAAATATCACAGATTGTACCTTTAATTAAAGACATTTATAATGTTACAAAATATTTCAAATAAATGTCATTCTTTTCAACTTTCTATTCATCAAAGAATCCTGAAAAATATGTGTAACTTTTTCCACAAAAATAATAAGCAGCACACCTGTTTTCAACATTGATAATAATAAGAAATGTCTCTTGAGCATTGAATCAGCATATTAGAATATTTTCTGAAGGATCATGTGACGCTGAAGACTAGAGGAATGATGCTGAATTTTCAGCTTTCTATTTTTACTGTATTTTAGTTCAAATAAATGCATCTTTGGTAAGCTTGAGAGATTTCTTACAAAAACAATTTAAGTGCCCCCTTTTGATATCACCTTTCATGTGGTTTTTAATATTTGTGAATGTACTGTAAAAGGTCTGCAAAGTTTCAAAGATCAAAGTGCATGATAAATGTTATTGTCTCCCAAAAAGGATCTGATTCTGAATTGTCGTTGTAATTCCATTCTTACTTCCTGCAAAAAAATAGATTTGTAACAAATTTGCATAATGCCAGCCTATGATCTTCATTGGCTGTCTACTTTGACCTTCCCACAAACACTGTAGTTGTAGCCGAGACCTAGAAGAGTCTGATTTGTGTTGTCGACATGTTGAGAAGATGCACTTTTCTGTGCTACGAATGCAAATCCACTTTGCATGCACTTCAAAAGAATGAGATTGATATGGTCAAAACAACGGCATCATCAATATTCGTATCATTGTTGAAATGAGGCTTGACAGCCTGAAAGTCAGATATGGTAATAAGTGTTTCATTTTCGACATGCAGTTGACCAAGCAGTTGGCCAATTACAACAAACTGGGCCATCTGACCAATTAGAGCAGAGTAGAATGGGTTTAGAGAAGCCGAATCATTTAGACACTATGAGAAAAGAGTGGTGCAGGGATGACATATTTTTGAAAGTTAGCATAACTCTGGTTCGCTCTTCAAAAACCCAATAGGATTTTCCCATTGGTTTTGGATTATTGCAGAAAATAAGGTCTGTGACTAACAATAGCTTATGATTCTTACAAGTTTTGTTCATTATGATAATCTTCACAAATGAACTCAACTTTTTGAATCATTTTGAAGTGTAAATATAATCGGCAGATGCCAAAAGCCAACTTAGACTATAAACGAACTACACAGTCGCATGACTTCAACGTATCCATCACTAAGCATCCGACAACTCTTTCAGTCAAACATCTTCCCTAAAAGTTTGAGTTAGGGTTAGGGTTACCTCTGTAGTTCCATTTAGCCACTTGTTTTCAACCTCCTTTTACAAGACAAGTAAAAGCTTAAAAAAATCACAAGAGATTCTACTGAATAAAACATGAAAATATTTTGAGCACAAATTATGATATTTTTGATGAATTGTGAGAGGAATCTAACTCGTCTGTAGACAGCAATTTAACCACCACTTTCAAGGTCCAGAAAGTTACTAAAGACATCATTAAATTAGTCGACTCATTATTGGTCGGTTTCTGCACCAACATCACACGCATACATCGTGCTGCATATGTGAACAGCGTCGGCCAATACAGAGCCGGCATTCTGATGTAGAACCTGGAAGTGCTGAATGTTAACAGCATAAGAGAATGACACAGAAGAGGAAAAATTGTTGAATAAAGTCACAATTTTTGTTTTGTATTTGCGCACAAAAATATTCTCATTGATTCAAAAAATTAAAGGGTTATTTCACCCAAAAATGAAAATTCTGTCATTAATTACTCACCCTCATGTCATTCCACACCCGTAAGACCTTTGTTCATCTTCAGAACACAAATTAAGATATTTTTGATGAAATCCGAGAGGTATATGACTCGTCCATAGACAGCAATATAATCACCAATTTCAAGGTCCAAAATGGTACTAAAGACATTGTTAAAACAGTCAACGTGACTGCAGTGGTTCAACCTTCATTTTATGAAAGTGACGAGAATCATTTTTGTGCACAAAAAAAAAAAAAAAAAAAGACTTTATTCAACAATCTCTTCTCTTCCCTGTCATTATCCTTACATGCACAGTGAAGGGTTCCATGTTTGCATCTGCCGGCTCATTATTGGCTAAGGTTGTTCACATTAGCAGCACAACGCATGCGTGTGATGCTGACGCAGGAGTGAATCGGCATTCTGACATAGAAGTTGGAAGCACTCGACGTAAACATCATATGAGAATAACACAGAAGAGAAGATATTGTTGAATAAAGTCGTTATTTTTGTTTTGTTTTTGCGCACAAAAATGATTCTCGTCACTTCATAAAATGAAGGTTGAACCACTGCAGTCACGTCGACTGTTTTAACAATGTCTTTACTACCTTTTTGGACCTTGAAAATGGTGATTATATTGCTGTCTATGGACGAGTCATATACCTCTCGGATTTCATCAAAAATATCTTAATTTGTGTTATGAAGATGAATGAATGTCTTACGGGTGTGGAACGACATGAGGGTGAGTAATTAATGACAGAATCTTCATTTTTGGGTGAACTAGCCAGAGGTGGGAACGAAGTCCAGGGGTCAGAGAGTAAAAGTCCTAGCATATTTTTATTCCACCCACTGAAGCATTAATGAGATAAATAAGTGATTGAGTGATGATTGACCATTATTGAAGACACCTGATGATAACAAGCAGAATCACCAAAGGAGAAAATCACAGTTTTTAAGTTACCATCATTGAGGTCAGGATTTGTTTTAGTTGAGATCTCGACCCTTGACATTTTTAATATTAGATTTTGTTTGGGCAGTTTTAACTGTGTTAAAACCAACCCAACAAGCAAAGCTAAAAGATGATCAGGTGGTTTGGTTATATTTTTTACATAATCATTATTTGATCTGAACTCATTTAAAGCCCACTGTATCACTTAGATTTACATTATTGATTACAGCAGCACTGTGATTCTGCAGCAGAAGATCAACTTTTACATTACAAAAATATTTTTTTTAAGTTCTGATTTAAAAAAAAAAAAAAAAAAAGCTTCATGTAAACACACAGAGATCAAGAATCAGTCTGTGAATCTCAACAATGGTGAGAGTAATAAAGCATGTTGCAATATATTCTGGCTTCCACCAATCAAAATTCATCCATGCCTCCCATCATGCATTGCTGCATGAATAAATTATGAGCTGAATTGTCTTAGTAATTTTCTTTATTCTCACTATTTAAATTTTGCTGTTTTTCTGTGACTTTTTAGTAGCTTGTCTTCTAATGTTCAGAGTTGATCTGTTTATCAGAATATGTTGCTTGTCACCGTTGCTGAAATTCATACGCTGATTCTTGATGTCTGTGTGTGCCTAAATTCAATCTTTTTTTTTTGTGATAAGGACAACTTTCAAAAAAAATATTTGTATTGATAAAGTTGATGTTCTGCTGTAGAATCACAGTGCTGTTGTAATCAATAATGTAAATCTAACTCAGTGATTCAGATCAAATGATTATATGAAAACATAATCAACACCATCCGATCATCATTTAACGTTACTTGTCTGGTTGGATTTAATGCAGTTAAAACTACCCAAGCAAAATCTAATATTAAAAAGTCAATGGTCAAGACCTCAACTAAAACAAATCCTGACCTCGATGATGGTAACTTAAAACTAGTGATTTTCTCCTTTGGTGATTCTGCTTGTTATCATCAGGTGTCTTCAATAATGGTCAATCATCACTCAATTAATCACTTATTTATCTCATTAATGCTTCAGTGGGTGGAATAAAAATATGGCAGGACTTTTACTGTCTGACCCCTGGACTTCCCACCTCTGGAACTAGCCCTTTAATGAACTGATGCTGATTGATCAGATTGCTATGTGACTGGGTATGTACAGGACATTTAAACTTGACCACATAAACGTGTCTCTGTCTGCAGATATATATCTGTTCACATCAGCTCATGGCTTGTTTACAACCTGCAGTTCTATATCAGTTTAGCACCGTGTTGCATTTTAGATGCATGCATGTCTACAGAACTTTTTATTTTTTAAAGGCCGATTCACACTGCACCAACAGATGCCAACCAACGACAACAGACACTTCTTCAGGTTTTCGTCGGATTAGTGTTGTTACCCGTTGGTGTGTGTTGTGGAACGACTGAAAAGTGACATACAGTAATCTGCTGATTGTCTGCATTGGCTTTAGCAGAACTGTTCAACAAATCAATTACTACTGACCCTCATGTTGTTTAAAAATGTTCCAGTATATTCATTGGCTATTCTGATGCAACTTCACAAAACCAACAAGGTGTGTGGAAAAGAAAAAATACTTAATGCACATGAAAACAATAAGAATAGATTTCTTCTAGCTTCATATTTTGATTCTTTCATTTTTCCACTCCACAATTGACAGTAAACTAATAGGACAAAACTGATTTACAGTCAGCTATGAGACAAACAAAAACCAATACCCTGCAACTCCATTAAAGAAATAAAATACATTTGGGTTTGGCTCGACATGAAGTTAAGTAAATGATGACAAGATTGTTTTATTTTGTGGGTGATTTGGTCCTCTAATAATTCAGTGTAATAGCAACTTATATTTTTTTCAAGACAAACAGTGATTCTCTGCCTCATCAGACACAGCATTTGGTTATTAAATCTTATCTGGGGAACATTGGTAATAGTATGTTGCTAATATTGTTTATGATTCACTGCCCAAGCAAGGCCGATGGTGATTCAGTTTCTCTCTCTGTCTCTCATTTACACAGTTCTGCTGCAGAGGGACATGTCTGCCCTCTACTGTTTAGACAACATAATTACAGCCACATTGATAATTCACCCATCACCTTTGGCTCATCAAGGGCATTTGGAGAAAGAGTTGAGAAAACGATTAATTCCAGAACTGTGCTCAAAGCTGAAAGCTGAAAATTCAAACCGGAATGAAAAGGAAAAAAAAACAAAAAACTATTGGATCTAATTCTGTTGCTCAGCTTCAGTTTTAGGAATCAGGTTTAGATTCAATCCAATCTCCCGACCTATACCGTTCATGAGCTACACCATTCAACTTTGATTGACTAACACGAACTACAGGCACAAACAAATACAGACAGATCTGAAAAAGGAGGGAGTGATAAGACCACATTATTTGTGCTGTGAACCTGGGAATGTTTTAGTCAAGGGTAGTAAAACTGCAGCATTTATGAGCACAACAGGTGAAATATGATTCTTTTAAAAATGTCTTCTACACCTTTATTGCGATCTGTCATAGGTACTTTCTCAATGGAGCACACAGCAATGTGTGTGTGCGTATTTCTGTCCAGCGAGATGATGGCTGCTGTCTCTGAAGCAGAACAGAAGTAATCACATGAAGCTTTTCTGCTCGCAGAGCTTCAGTCTACCTTGTCTTGAATTCTCTCTTTCTCTCTCTCTCTTCAATCATGCTCTAGAATGAAGTCTCTTCTTTCACGAGAGGCTGAGCACACTGATGAGCTCTGATAGGAGAGATCCCCCCATGAGCTGAACCCATACCTATCCCACCATGCCATAGACTATAGATTGTTGTTTCAAGGAAATGATTATAGTTCAATTATTGGGCTCGGTGACAAGAGTAATGTTTATCACAATATATTGACCGGACGCGTCATGTGCAATGGAAAGGGCATCAACTGAAAGGATGTTGAAATAGAGGTTGAGTTTTATAGGTAGAAAGACAGTTGTTGTGTTTGTGCTTTTCATGCTATTGTGTTACATTCAAGGTTAATTGGCTCTGCAAAGCATAAGTGTTCTTTCAAGTTTTTCATTATTTTTAAAAGTACTTTATTGCCATGATTGGATAAAATAGAAATAAAATATTTATATAATAATAATAATAAAATATTTATTTATATATGACATATTTACATTATAAATGATGTTTTTTTTAAATATTTCAATAAATAAATGTACATAACATAGTACTTATGTATTTTTATTTTATTTTTAAATATTCAAATAAATACTTTTAAATAAATAAAAATAAATGACATTTATATTGTAATAAATAATATTTTTCATTTTATGTTTAAATATTTAAACAAATACGTTTAAGTAAAATGTTAATATTTTACTAAATAATTATTTTTTATTTTTAAATTTAAATAGTAATATTATAATAATAACAATGTATTTTTACATTATTTAATATATTTACATATTTTATTTTCATTTTTAAATATATTTAAATATAATATTTTTTAAAAAATTATGATAATAATAGGAAGTTGCCAGAAATTATAATTAGAAAAATATTAACAATTTTCAATACATTCACGACTTTTTATCAAAAATACAAAAATCTATTTTCTATTTTGATCTAGTTCCAAAGATTCAAAAATCGAAAGATTGTAGATTTTTGTAATTCAATGCAATCTCCAAAAAGGCTTTCTGAAATGATTTGCCTTTGATATCCTGTGAATTTTTTTTTAAAGGGTACTAAACTAGAGCACTTGTGACTCAGAAGAGTATTGATCCATCTGCAGTTTATTCAGAAACTCAGACAATACAGAAGACATAAACCAGGAAACAGGCAAAGGGTCGTGGCAGGCGGCAGGCAGGGATAAACAATAAACAGGCAGAGGTCGGGACAGGCAGCAAGAATCACAATCCAAAGTAATAGTCCAAGTCAGCAACAAAACAGCAAAACAGGAATAAACACTCAGAAATGACAACCATGGCTAATCAAGACTTCACAAAGGACTGAGTGTGAGTGGGAGCTTTATAGTGAGTGTGCGTGGAGATGAATGGCGGCAGGTGCAAGAGTAATCAGTCCCAGGTATGGGTGCATGGGAAATGAAGTCCAATGAAAACTAATACTCCGGTGACGGCTCCCTCTGGCGGTTCTCTGACTCAATCGTGACAGCACTAGTCAAAGACACTCCATCAAACCTCATAGGAGATATACCCAGGTCCAAAAGCTACTTTCCTCAATAAGAAACTGTTTCATTGTGAAGTGTTTTCTAATTGAAGTCTTTTATTTTCAGTGAAGTCCTCTCAGTTGTGGGTCTAGAGGTGTGACTGTGACCTGGGGGTATTTCTCTGCTTGTGGTCTTTAGACAGGAGGAATATCCCGTTGCTGTAAGAGGTTTTAGAGAGGCATACAGGATTACTGAGCATGGTGTGAGCTCAGAGCTCTCTGTAGCCCTTATGTGTTTGGTCTGCAGGTCTCCTTCAAGCCACAGAGCTTTGAAGCTTTTACAGCGCTCCTGCAGTGATGTTCAAAGCACAGCCCTCTTTCTCCTCTGCCTACTTCATTACTCTCCTTCTCCAGTCATCTCTCACCCACTCCTTCTATATCATTAATAACTGGCTATGACTCCTGTGATGCAGGAAGGGCCTTTGAATAATGAATAAACTTTCCTCAATAGGAAATTCCATCCTGTTGTCTCGAGTGCTTGAAACAAAGGTGGAGATGAAAGGACAAAGCTTCTGTGGGTAAATCTGAACTTCAGCTTAGGTTGTCAAAAGAGATACAAGAGAATCTAACATTAACAAGATTGGAAGAGCTTTGTAATATTAAAACAAAAGAGAACTTCAATCCATTAGTTTTAGCAGTGTTGTGACATTGTAATTATACTGCCAAATGAATTGATTAAATGAAATGAAACAATAAGTAAATTAACTAGTCTCCCCAGTGTCTGAAAATTGCATTTGTTTTATTTTGATTTCAATATGTTAAAGGGTTAGTTCACCCAAAAATGAAAATGCTGTTATTAGTTACTCACCCTCATGCCGTTCCACACCTGTAAGACCTTCGTTGATCTTCGGAACACAAATTAAAATATATTGGTTGAAATCCGATGATGTTTCCATAGCAATGACATTTCCTCTCTCAAGATCCATTAATGTACTAAAAACATATTTAAATCATTTCATGTGAGTACAGTGGTTCAATATTAATATTATAAAGCGATGAGAATACTTTTTGCGCACCAAAAAACAAAACAAAATAACGACTTATATGGAGATGGCCGATTTCAAAACACTGCTTCATGAAGCTTCGTAGCATTTTGAATCAGCGTATCGAATCATAATTCGAATCGCGCGTCAAACTGCCAAGCCAACGGCCGAAATCACGTGACTTTGGTGCTCCGAACAGCTGATTTGATATACTGATTCATTTGTGCTCCAATGCTTCCTGAAGCATTATTTTGAAATCGGCCATCACTTTATAAGTCCTTATTTAGTTTTTTTTGGTGCACCAAAAATATTCTTGTCGCTTTATAATATTAATATTGAACCACTGTACACACATGAACTGATTTAGATGTGTTTTTAGTATCTTTATGGATCTTGAGAGAGAAAATATCATTGCTCCATGCAGGCCTCACGGAGCCATCGGATTTCAACTAAAATATCTTAATTTGTGTTCTGAAGATTAACGTAGGTCTTACGGATGTGGAACGACATGAGGGTAAGTAATAAATGAATAAATTTTCATTTTTGGGTGAACTAACCCTCAGTGGGTCAGTGGTCTAACAGCGATTGAGGTGACAAATCAAATCAAAGTAGGCGGGGTTTACCGTTCACAGAAGCAGAGCGTCAGTTTTGAAAGAGAGTGAGGTAAGATATAAATAGCAAAACATTTGATACATGTGATGAAACAAATGCTAAAAGACCAACAGTAACATCCAGTGATGCAAATTACTCGACTTTTTTCTCAAATATGGCAGTTTTGAATTGAAAATATGAAGAGGCCGTTTAATCCCAGATAGCATGAATGATCGAAATAACATTGATTCAATGTCGTTACCGTTGACACATTGACATTGATTCAATGTCATTTTTGCACCCTCAATTAATGTTAAATCAATGTTAAATTTCAACAATAAATCAATGGTAATGGCATTGAATCAGGGTTACAATGTGATGTTGGTTCAACATCATGCTTCCACTCTCAGAAGATGAAACACAACTGACTCAAAGCCACACAGCCTGAAATCAACTGAAGGTAAAAGAAGACATTAAATCTCTCTTTTTGAGAATTAACAGGTTTAGATGTTGATGTTTTATTGAAAATGTTTAGTCACCATTGTAGTGGTCAGTGGTTTCTTTAGTTGGGCAGTTTGACTCTGGGCTTTTTGTGTGAGTTTGTGCTCTTTGTAACAGTATTTATTAGAACACACCGTTTGTTGCAAAGAAACCAGAAACAAAATGAAAGCGTGATATTGTTTTCATCATCTTAAAGCAAAGTCATTTACTAATTGTTTTCCAGAGCAAAAGCACATTTGTTTTTAATATGTCATATTCACCAACAATTCTTTCTTTTTCTTACAGATCAGACATTCTGAATCTTAAGGTTAAAATTTTTAAGACATTTGACACACACAGACATCAAGAATCAGTGTCAAGTCAAGTCAAATTTATTTATATAGCGCTTTTACAATTGGTAATTGTTTCAAAGCAGCTTTACATATTAGAAGCACAGAAAAAAGGGAAGTGGTTAAAAATAAGCTGTACCAACAAGCATGGTAATATGTAACATATACAAGATGGTGCTACATTAAGCCAATGTCGGCTGACTCCCAGGGGTGGAAAAAATCCCCTAGGAGAAAAACCCAGCGTGCTAGCACTGGGAAAAAAAGTCCTAGGAGGGAAAAAACCCCTTGGAAGATATATATATATAATATATGTAAATGGATATGGAGATCAAAATCTGAATTATACATTTTTATTATAGAGATTAAAAATAGATTATGTATAAATATATGTAAGCGGATACGGGGATTAAAAATCTGAATTATAGATGCAGCCAGAACTGGATCTGTAGGCCCATTGTCTCCTGGGCTACGTTGTAGTCAGGTCCAGACACAGGTTCTCCATCTGATCTGGATACGGCCTGGATCCAGCACCCGGCAAACCTCAGGATAAGCAGAGAGACTGATATTAGCGTAGATGCCATTCTTATTCTGATGTACAAGTATATCTAGTGTTATAGGAAATGTTCTCAGTTCTGGCCGACCTAATTATTGCAGTGTAACAATCCTTTAACGGATTTGAAAAATGTTAATGTATTGATAATGTGTTATGTGTATGCAAGAGCAAAGAGATGTGTTTTTAGTCTAGATTTAAACTGACAGAGTGTGTCTGCTTCCCGAACAATGCTAGGAAGATTGTTCCAGAGTTTAGGTGCTAAATAGGAAAAGGATCTGCCGCCTTCAGTTGATTTTGATATTCTGGGTATTATCAACTGGCCTGAATTCTGAGATCGCAATAAACGTGAAGGACTATAATGTATTAAGAGCTCACTTAGGTACTGGGGAGCTAAACCATTTAGAGCTTTATAAGCAAGATTTTAAAATCTATACGATGTTTAATAGGGAGCCAATGTAATGTTGACAGAACTGGGCTAATATGATCATACTTTCTGGTTCTAGTAAGAACTCTAGCTGCCGCATTTTGGACCAACTGTAGTCTGTTTAAAAGCCGAGCAGAACCACCACCCAGTAGAGCGTTACAATAATCTAGTCTTGAGGTCATGAATGCATGAACCAACTGTTCCGCATTTGTCATTGAGAGCATATGTCGTAATTTAGATATATTTTTTAGATGGAAGAAGGCGGTTTTACAGATACTAGAAACATGACTTTCAAATGAAAGATTGGTATCAAAGAGCACACCCAGGTTCCTAACTGAGGACGAAGGTTTAATGGAGCACTCGTAAAGTGTTAGAGAGTATTCAAGGTTTTTTCGTGAGGAAGTTTTTGGTCCAAAGATTAGGATATCCGTTTTTTCTGAATTTAATAATAAGAAATTTCTTGTCATCCAGTTTTTAATGTCAGCTATGCATTCTGTTAGTTTTGTGAATTTGTAGGTTTCGTCAGGGCGCGAGGAAATATAGAGCTGAGTATCGTCAGCGTAGCAGTGAAAACTAACACCATGCTTCCTAATTATCTGTCCTAAGGGCAGCATGTACAGAGTGAAAAGCAACGGTCCTAGTACTGAGCCTTGTGGTACTCCATATTGAACCTGTAATCGATACGACATCTCTTCATTAACTGCTACAGACAGATAACGGTCAGATAAGTACGATTTGAACCATGCCAAAGCAATTCTACTAATGCCAATATAGTCTTTTTAAAAGAATGGTATGATCGATAGTGTCAAAAGCAGCACTGAGATCTAATAACACTAATAGAGAAATACAGCCACGATCGGATGATAGGAGTAGATCGTTTGTAACTCTAACGAGAGCAGTCTCAGTACTATGGTATGGTCTAAATCCTGACTGGAAATCCTCACAGATTCCATTTCTTTCTAAAAAGGAGCACAGTTGTGTTGAAACTGCCTTTTTCTAGTATCTTTGACAGAAAAGGTAGATTCGATATTGGCCTGTAATTTACTAAATCTCTCGGATCTAGTTGAGGTTTTTTAATAAGAGGTTTAATAATAGCCTGCTTAAAGGTTTTTGGCACGTATCCTAGTGTTAAGGATGAATTAATTATATCAAGAAGTGGACCTACGACCTCTGGAAGCATTTCTTTCAGTAGTTTAGTCGGCATTGGGTCTAGCATACATGTCGTTGATTTTGATGATTTGATAAGTTTAGATAATTCTTCCTCTCCTATAGCGGCGAATGATTCTAGTTTTACCACAGGGACACTACAGTGCACTGTCTGAAGCGAAAATGCAGACGGTTGCATGTTTTTAATTTTCTCTCTAATATTATCAATCTTGCAAGTAAAGAAGTTCATAAAGTCATTACTGCTGTGCTCTATGGAAACGTCAGCAGTTGAATCTCTGTTTCTAGTTAATTTAGCCACTTTGTCAAATAAATACCTAGGATTATGTTTGTTTTCTATTAAGAGATTTGAAAAATAAGTAGATCTACCATTTCTTATAGCCGTTCTGTACTCAATAATTTTTTCTTTCCACGAAAGGTGAAAAACGTCTAGTTTTGTTTTCTTTCAACTACGTACAGCTTTTCTAACAGCTCGTTTTAGTGTGCTCATCATACCACGGCGTTGGATTAGTTTCCTTAATCTTCTTTAGACGTAAAGGAGCGACTGCATCTAATGTGCTGGAAAAGAGAGAGCCAATAGTTTCTGTTGCAGCATCGAGTTCTTCTAAGTTGTCAGGTATACTAAGGCGATGAAACTGCTCGGGGAGATTATTTATAAAGCAATCTTTAGTGGTAGACGTGATGGTTCTACAATATTTATGGCTGGGTGGTGGTTTTGTAGCCTTGGCTAATTGTATTATACACGAGACTAAATAATGATCTGATATATCATCGCTCTGCTGTAGAATTTCAACAGCATCAATATCAATTCCATGCGACATTATTAGATCTAGGGTATGATTACGACAATGAGTGGTTCCTGACACGTGTTGTCTAACTCCAATAGAGTTTAAAATGTCTGCAAATGCCAATCCAAATGTGTCTTTATTATTATCTACATGGATATTAAAATCACCAACAACAAGGACTTTATCCGCAGCCAGTACTAACTCTGATAGAAAATCAGCAAATTCTTTGATAAAGTCAGTATGGTGCCCTGGTGGCCTGTATACAATAGCCAGCGCAAATGTCAGCTTACATAATGTTACATAAAGCACCATCACTTCAAAGGAATTATATTTGAAATTCTTTTGAGTGATTCTGAATATATTACTATAAATTACAGCAACACCTCCCCCTTTGCCTTTCTGTCGAGGATTGTGTCGATAATCATAACCTTGAGGACTAGATTCATTTAAAGTAATGTAATCGTCTAGTTTTAGCCAGGTTTCTGTCAAACACAGCAAGTCTAGTTTATTGTCTGTGATAATTTCATTTACAATAAGTGCTTTTGAAGAAATATATCTAATATTCAGTAACCCAAGCTTTATCATTTGTTTATCTGATTTATCTGTGATTTTCATTTTTTGAACAACAATTAAATTTTTACCCTTAAAAGGTTTTGGAAGATTTTTGTATTTACTAGTTCGAGGTACAGACACAGTCTCTATGTGATAATATCTAGGTGAAAGAGTTGCTATGTGCTGTGAATTATTTGAGTTCTGTGACGTGAGGCGGCTAGCAGACGGTCGTATGCATCTCAACAATGGTGACATGCTTCATGCCGCAATGCATGCTGGGAGTCATGAGTTGTATACTATGGTGGCTCCCATCATGCATTGCGGCATGAAGCATGTCACCATTGTTGAGATTCATACACTGATTCTTGATGTCTGTGTGTGTCAAATTTTAAAAAACTTTAACTTTAAAAGTCAAGATCCAGAATGTCTGATCTGTAAGAATTAAGAAAAAGAAAGAATTGTTGGTGAATATTTTGTTTTGAATACTTTCATTTTGTTTCTGGTTTCTTTGCAACAAACGGTGTGTTCTAGTAAATACTGTTACAAAGAGCACAAACTCACACAAAAAGCCCAGAGTCAAACTGCCCATCTAAAGGAACCACTGACCACCAAAATGGTGACCAAACATTTTCAATAAAACATCAACATCTAAACCTGTTAATTCTCAAAAAGAACTTCTGCTGAGATCTTGAGAAGTTTAATGTCTTCTTTTATCTTCTGTTTATTTCAGGCTGTGTGGCTTTGAGTCAGTTGTGTTTCATCTTCTGAGAGTGGAAGCATGATGTTGAACCAACATCACATTGTAACCCTGATTCAATGCCATTACCATTGGTTTATTGTTGAAATTTAACATTGATTTAACATTAATTGAGGGTGCAAAAATGACATTGAATCAATGTCAATGTGTCAACGGTAACGACATTGAATCAATGTTATTTCGATAATTCATGCTATCTTGGATGTTACATGACACCGTTTTCAACTAAAAATGGAAAACTTTTTATGCGTTTTGGCCATTCATTTACACAACAACGGCGTTTTGGTCGCCTGAAAACACAAACTTTTGAAAACAGGTTTCAAAGTGCACGTTTTTGAAAACGGTCTCCGTGTAAATCTGTGAAAACGATGACGTCATGCACATGCGCATTACATGTTCAGTCTGTAGTGTTTCATTGCCATCTAATGGCCTGCAAGCAGAATACAGCGTTTTTAGTCATTTCACGTATGAATGGGGAACGTTTTGACAATGGTGTCGTCTGTACGCAGAAAACTCAAAGGAAAAACTTATCCGCTTTAACCATATCGTTGTTGTGTAAACGTACCCTAAGAGTGAGACACTTTTACGTTTTCGACATATTAGGCATACAAATAAAAGTAGCCTACATGTGTGCATATTTTAATGCAAATATTTTTGGCAAATTGTTCAAAAATGATTATTTCCCAACTAGAATTTGACTTAGAATTTCCTTCACGGTTCTGTGTCTTTATACTTTATAAAAAATTGGTCCGCCCAATGTTTAAGACATGGATATGGCCTTGCCATATAGAATTGAAATAGTTTTGATCTTACTGAAAAAAACACAGTGATACTGTGTGAAAATATTTAAACAAAATTTTGAGTTACCATATAATGTATGATTAAAATGTATATTATATTTAATTGTTAATATATCAAATATAAAATACATATGTGCAGTGGAAACATTCACAGAAGTGATGTCCAATGTAAAAAGTAGATAATGTTTTTTCTAATTTTGTATGTTACTGTCATATTTATTATCCTGATGTGCTCACTGTGCTCTGTCTCTACATATTTATTAGCTACTGTTCTTGTCCATGTTTAGTTTAGATTGGTTGGGATATTAAAGCTGCAGTCTGTAAGTTTTGCCTCTTTGCGCCATCTCTGTGTGAAACCTGCAATTGCAGTTATTTGCGGAATTATCATCGTTACGTGGGTTGTGCATCGGCGTGGCTCCTCAGCACGGATGAATCTAATGTTTGCTGTCAGTCATCACATCAGTGTGGATACTGTACTTCGGAATCACAGATTCTGCATCTTGGAAGTATGACCAAAATAAGAATTTTCACCAGAAAATGTCATTTTTAGCAAGAAAGTAACACATCTACCACTTTTGTTCTGAACCGGGCTAAGGTAAGGAGATAATTTTGAACACTGGCTGGTTATGTACTTGCTCAAAAATTTATTTTGGATCATTTGTAACCAAAAAAAGTTACGGACTGCAGCTTTAACATTGTATCTGTTACTGAAATATCCAGATATGAGCTGTCTGAAATATTATCACTGTATTTCTCTGGCAACTGCAGCTGCGGTGTGCTATGTAGGACACTGCAGATAATAACTGGATTAATAAATCCTAAAAATAAAATATCTATTATATTTTGATGCTATATTCCTTTGAAAAACCACTGTACCCTTTGCGGGTGAGTCAGTATATAGGGTTTTAAAAATATCGAGCGATGCTTCCAAAACAAAGAGAAACAAAGAGACTTAAAGCAAGCCACAAAATGATGGCCTAGTTCATCATCTGACAGTATGAATCATCATGTGCCCTACTTCTGTGTTGGCACTTGGTGGATCTGTCTGAGAATCAGTCCTTTCCCCTTTAGGCATCTTTTACACTGAGGACTCAACAATATATCTGTCCCAATCACAACCCCAAAACAAAACACATAAAACAAATGGAGTGAAAGAACGCTGTATATTATTTGCATGAGAGATCACAGTTGATTGATTGTTTTGTGTAATTTGGTGATATTTGTGGTTATGTGGGTTATTTATATAAGTAGTGTCACGTTTTCTCCTTCATGGCTTTGAGAGCAGTTTCAGGTGTCAGACACATGAAAATGTGACCCTTAAGACTCCTTAAACAATGAGAACAATGAATTGAGGTTAATCATAGCTGCAATAAAGGCACCTGCAATGTAAAGGTCAGGCATTAATTCATTTGACAGGTCACAGTAAAATGATATTAGACTGTGATCAGGTTGCATTTCACATTTCCATACTAACATTGCAGGAGTGACACCCAAAAATCCCCTTTTGCTGAATGAATTTGCATGACCCACTTTAGTTAGGCTCCTATTTTCAGTATATAAGGTCAAACAGCTCATAGATGACTTTTAAATATGTATTTTCCACCTTTCTGACCTTACATCCAATTGATAGTTGACCTCTGGGACGCTTTTAAGTGTGCTTAATAGTTTCAATTCAAACACAAAAGGCCCAAATGATATTTTCAGGCAATCTAACTCCATTTCCATTGGAGATATCATGATTGTATGTTAGTAAGTAAGAATCCACTCGAGGAGACAGTGATTTGTTCTTGTACCAGCAGTCTTTATTCATTTGAAGCATGCATTAATGGATGAATCACAAATATACATCTACTTTTAAGAGCTCAGCCTGCCATAGGAATTATAATGATACAAAGTGCAGAGCCAAGAACATAACTTCAGATCTAAAAATCAACACATTGCCGCACTCTCCTTCAACCCACTCTCATTCAAAATTGCTTTCATTCCCATTTCTTTATTTATGAAGTTGGACAAGCAGAAGGAATCTGTAATACTCTGCTATAGTGTGTGCTCAAAAGTGATGATTTAAAAGTTACAAGTTTCATTGTGAATGCAGGGATGTTTTGGGCTGTACATGAGTATATTTTAGATTTGGGGGTGTCAACATTTCATGAGGGTTAAGCAGAAGTCTTTAATAAATAACACATACAGTAAAACATTTAGGAAGTTATTAGGGACTGTCTTAAAGGTCTCTCTCACTTCCAAACCCTCCACACACATTCATACTACCTTTTTGTGTTTTACAGGTACCACAGCGTGTGCTCACTGGGATTGGATTCATTTGATAAGTCAGTCAATACTTTCAATTTTAATGCACTTCAATTAAAAAAACACAAAATCACAGAGAATTCATATTGCTTTATCTATAAGCTAAGGATTAAAGCTCTGTTTTGGATGTGCTTTTAACATGTATCCCCAGGTCCAAGCTACACTTAAACACTTAAAGTTTCATGTGTAGAGCTGATGTAGTGCACTGTTGCTCTTCTAAACCACGTTATGCTATGATTATTCACCAAGAAACACTATAGGAAAGATGAAATTGTTGTCCGAAAACAGTTCTACACTGAGCCCTGCTCAGCTCTCCAATGGTGGGAGATCCTCTCTTGGAGCAGCAGCAGGGCATCTCTGCTCACCGGAGCATTTTTGTAGGTGCGTTGTGCCAGTGTCTTTTGTAGAAAAGTGCTCCCATTCCCACGACCATGATGCAGGCGAATGCCAGGATACCCACAGCCACGCCGAGACCCACAGAGGAGTCCACAGGTTTTTTTGTGCTGATTGTCACATCTTGGATGCAAAGACATACAAGGTTAGATTCACTTAGCTACAAGCAAAAAGTAGATAATTACACTTGTTCAAAAGTTTGGGGTCAGTAATTTATTTATTTTTTAAAAGAAATCACTACTTTTGTTCAGCAAGGATGCAAAAAATTGATCAAAAGTGACATAAAGGGAATTTATAGAAGAGAAAGTTTTCCTTTTCAAATTAATGGTGTTGTTTTGAAATTTCTGCTCATCAAAGAATCCAGTTTCCACGTCAATATTAAGCAGCACAACTGTTGTCAACATTGATATTAAGAACAGTTTCTTGTGCGCCAAATCAGTCTATTAGATTGATTTCTGAAGGATCATGTGACACTGAAGACTGGAGTAATGATGCTGAAAATTTAGCTTTGCATCACAGGAATAAATTACTTTTTAAAACATATTCAAATAGCACAATAACAAAATATTACTGTTTTACTGTATTTTGGTGAGCTTAAGAGACTGACCCCAAACTTTTGAAGGATATTTATAGGGCTGTCAAATCGATTAACTAACATAACAGTTTGTTTATATAATACGAAATTGCAATTAATCGATTTAAACACTAATTTAAAGCTATTTTTAGGGAGTAATGTATTTTAAAAATATAATTAAAATGATTATTAATTATATACAAAATATATAATCTAATAGTATTATTATTATAGTAAGTTATTTTATTCAAAATAGTATTTTTTGGCTGAAAAATATTAAGGGTTTGAATGAATAATCTTGATCAGGGTCAGCATGAAATTGAAACAGCTAAAATAAAAAATAAAAAATTGAATATAATGTCTAAAACAGTGATAGACAGCAGTGGTTACTGTACATTAATCTATAAAAAGAGTTGCCTCACACATTCACATGATTTATTGAACAAACTGATTGACTAAAACAAATCAAACCTTCAGACACTACATATGAACATTTTACTAGAGTGCACTTGACCGTTGCCTATGTTTGCTTATTTAGTTAACCAAGCTACGTTCAATGAATGACTCCCCAATGCTGTACAAATATTACATGTTTTATATATCAGGCAGTTAATGCTCACCTTCCTCTTTTGTTGCCACCACTGAAATGAAATAAACAGAATAGAGTCAGTTTCTCAGATCTAGAAAGCAATGTAGGTAACTTAAACTCGGTAGTGTTGGAGATTAATAATTAATTTTGTTTTTAAAAAGGAAAAGGAACATACCGTTATCTGCACGTATGACGATGGCTGGTGATGTGATGGTGGTGCTGTCTGTGACTCCATTTGGAGAAGGAGTGGTGGGTGCAACGTCTCTCCTTTTTCTTTTGGAACATTGCTGTAGAAAGAGCCATAGGTCATGGTGAGTCCGAAAAGTGTCTCAGCCAATATTCGTCTCTGGGTAGGTGAACTGTATGTGCGTGTCGCCTTTTGTGTCGACAAAACGTCCCCACAAAAATAGCAAAGCTTGGCAAAACTACTATATAGTGACATTGACAGGAACATAAAAGTTAATGTAGCGCAACTGATGCTAACAATATGATCCAGCCCAAGCCAAAGGGTCTTTCTCTTCTGGTTAGTCTTTGATATTAAATAAATTCTAACCGGCTAATTTAAGAACAATTGATGTGAATGGGTAGTTTATGTTGTATGTGTTTACCCTAAATGTGCTGCAACTTGATATTTCACACAGTCTTGTGATGCAGTGCAGAAAGTATGTTGACACTGTCTGGTTCTGCTGCTCTGTAAAGCGGAAGGCAGGAAACGAGAACCGAGCAAGCTGCATCTCTCCGTTCACCAGCATTTTAGTGAGCCGATCCATTTCACATCTGATCAAACAAATCATCAAACAAATTATTATATCTCAGGCCCTCCAAACACTTTCAGACATATTACAAACATGGCTTTTGTACATGGTGCAATGGTATTATGTTGTTTTGGACATGTACTCTGACCGTACCATGTACACACCATGATATATGACTACAGTAATAGTCCAGTACCATAGTATAGATCAGTACTAAGTACTAAGGTATTTGACACCATCACTGTACCATGGTACTGCGACAATACATTTTGTTAATAAACAACAAAACCGAATGATACTGCATTATGATTGTAATTTGGTTTACATTTTGTATTGGATTCATTTGATGGGTCAGTCAGTACTTTCACTTTTAATGCACTGAGAATTCATAATGCCTTATCTATAAGCTAAGGATACCACATTATGATTGTAGTTTGGGTTATAAAATAAAAAATAATATTTAAATAGATTTTTAAAAAGATATAAATTATTATTAATTATATTAAAAATGAAGAATACTACTTTTATGATTAAACTTACGGCACAAAGAGGTTGAAGTAGTTGGTGGTGGTGGGTGTGTTGGAAATGGAGGCATAGCATCTGTCCAGCAGCAAAAAGTACCTGTGAAGTACATAATAATGGTCAACTTCAACGCAAAACTGCTCGATTTACTGCCATGAAGATACTCAATGAAACATGTCATACTGGGAGGTCAAGTTGGTGGCCTCCACTTGCACAAACACATTTGTCCTCAGCTCAATACCAATGGGAGGCATGACGAGAGGCTGGGTGTAGTTTATGTCCTGAGAAATGAATCCAAAAAAAAATTGAAATAAATAAATATTTGATTCTAGCTGAGGGATGCATGAAGGTCCAGCTTAAAGACTGACTTACTCTGAAGAGTCTAAGTTTCAGAGTGCTGATGAAACTGCCGTTGTTGTCTTTTACTGCAATCGAGGAGGACGACCTTTGAGAAGATAGAGCAAGGTTAAAGCTTCCTTGAAACAGCCCACAATTACTCAATGCTGACAACTCACAGACTAGACATGTGTATATGTGTCATTGTGTCTCTCTATTGTGAATTTGATATTGTTTCCTTGTCCCTTGAGGGCAGCAACAAGGATGGACCAATTGGATTTAGTATGTTGTTAAAGTGATATTACACCAATACGCTTATTCCCCAAGGAGTTTTGTTCTTTCATCCCAGGTAAATGGATCTTATACCTGGTTTGCTATAGTGTGAGAGAAAGTGAGTGCTTACACATCCACCCGAGTATTGTTGATCAGGTACTCCAGAGGATAGGAGCACGAGTAGTAGTACTTCAGCTCGGCGTTATACGTCACGGTGCCTGTTGTGATGTCCTTCGATCGTACAGCTCCACTGATGTTGACGGTCTCGATGTTGGAGAAGTCTGAGAATACGCCTGTCCCTGCACTTCTGATCGTCTGTGGAGAAAAGTTAGAAATTAGTTGTATCTAATGCTGTGAAAAAACAGATTGACCCTTTAGTTTTGACTTTGTATAATAAGATATTTTGGTATCAGTTTATTTCGATGGTCCACTTTAGACATTCGACTAACTGTAAGTAGCTTTGCGACTGAATGTCAACTAACTCTCATTAGAGTATTAGTAGACCGTATGCTTAATATCTGTTAACACTTTATTTTGATGCTCCCCAAACAGACATTGTACTGAATATAAGTAACTTTGCAACTACATGTCAACTTATTACACTAACACCTAACCCTAACCTAACAGTCTACAACAATCTACCAATACTCCAATTAGAGTTAGTTGACATGTAGTTGCAAAGTTACTTACAGTGTGTAGTGTCTAAAGTGGACTGTTGAAATAAAGTGCAATATTTTTTAAAAATATTATTATTTATGAATTGGTGAGATTTTGCATTCTCTGAAAACTTGACTCTGATTTTATGAGTACACCGTAAAAGATAATCCGAGTATGTTTTACAAGAAAATACTATTTCAGTTTTTCTACTTCAAAAAAAGTTTAATGAAATGTTTTACTTGCCACTTCTTTGTGATTCTTTACTGGCAATTTCTGAGTGAAAATAGTTTCTACACACAATTGTTTTTTTGTTTTTTTTCGTTTATTACTCACAACAAAATTGCTGCCACAGGCATTGGTTGAGTTAAGCGGGAACTTAAATCGGGCCACTGGAGGTGAGGCGGTAACGTCGAGGGTCCCCTGGCATTCTGGGTTATTGAAGACGTTGTTGAGGATTAACTCTGATTCATTGTAGCCGGTGTATAGGACAGGACAGAATTTGATGGCCAGACCGATATATTCCGTTCCACACTCCACCGAGATGTCTGTGTACTCTATTGTGACAAGAATGACCGGATTAGTTGTACAAAAACTGGTATAAAGTCTTACTTGAGGCAAAAAAACAAAAACAAAAAAACATTTAAATCAAATAAACAGTTTTTGTTATTCAGAATTATAAGCTTTAAAACACCTTCCGTGTGATTCATCAAAACTATAAATCATAAGTATACCTGGACGTCTGTAATCTGATCCACAATCGCTCAACGTTAACTGAATGCTTTTGTCGAATTTTGTAGCTAGGAGGAAGAGGAAAATGTTGAGGAGAATATATTTCCTGCTGTTTGCCGAATTTGAACCTGTTCATGGAAGAAAATAACACCACATTCACAAACAGTTAATCATCATTGGTACATCCAGGAGCTCAGCGCATATTCCTCAGTTACACGTCCTAGTACGCACCTTGTACCATGTTTGCGGTTGGTTTGGGTATCCTCTGCCTCTGAGATCTTCTTGTGAACTAAGAGTCCTTTTATAGAGAACTTTCCTTTGTGGAAATGAAATAAGGTCAGAGAAGTTTGGTGTGTCCACTGTTCAGGACCAGTCCTATTGTAAATAAAGTCCCATAGTCGACCGCCTGAGGGCACTTGCTGAAACTCTACACAACGTGAGCCTTCAAAGACATGCAGTTGACAATGGCCTGGTTTCTTTGTTTACTTGCTTAAACATGGATACCCTTGGCATCCTAATACACAAACTCATGGAGTAAGTGTCGTGCCCCCAGGGAGTGGAGACAATAAGGTGAAGGCTCTTTTCACCTTAGTTAACACTGTACGAAATGTCAGAGATCTCTATATTGATCCAAAGGTAATCCTAGAAACACAATTAATAAGGATGATAATGCAAACACACGATTGGAGTCTAAGGATGGGAGTCTAAGCATGTGACTGTTTTGATTGGGCAAAAAAACAGCCAGGGGTTGACAGCTGAGTTTTTTTTTTTTTTTTTTTGTCGTTGTTTGTCTACTTCTGTTATTAGTGGATTATCCGTTTCCATGGTAACATTGTTTTCTTTGGATGAGATTTTCCCCGAAAAAAAGGCATTGTTGCCTGATTTCTGCAAAATGCTAAAAAAAAACTGTATTCTTGACATATCGGTTGAAATACATTGAATATTGTGACCTGACACCATAGAAGAGCTAAATTCAGGGCGCATCATAATGACCAATAAATAAATAATTTTGTTTTTTTTTATCATTTATTAAGTTATCTATCTATCTATCTATCTATCTATCTATCTATCTATCTATCTATCTATCTATCTATCTATCTATCTATCTATCTATCTATCTAAAACAAAATATGCATATTTGTGCTTTTTGTACGGTATTTTTATACAGGTATACACTGACAAAACAACTTACAATTTGCAACAACTTACATAAGAATGAATTGGCAAACTGTTTACACAAATTCATTCTTTCCGTGTTTCATAAATTAAGCCTACTGGGCATTATTGGATAACCAATTAAATAGATCAGAAATCAGACAACATAATTGCAAGGATGAGGAAAACATTAATTAAGCACATCACAGTGCACTCATAGGCTTTGTTTTGACTATCATTCATTCATAATAATGTTTCAATTTAGTCTTGAGTCACTTTGTTTGGCTGATAGAAATAAAAATAATGTATTTTGTACCAGATGTTCCCAGTTAGTGCTTATTTAGTCACTTAACACTTAAACACCAACTATTCTTATTCTACCAACAGTATCCTGCTTTACTTCAAGTCTGACTTGACAGAAAATGTACAATTAGAACCCAGAGATCTGATCACAACCAATGGTTCATTCCTTAAACACTTTTTCTGAGTATACTAAATCTGTTATCACATATATCAACAGGTCCAAAAGAAGAGCATGTCTGATTGAAAGGCAGCCACTGCGTGTAAACACTGTTAAGTGGTGAGAAAAGGTCAATGGATTACTCCGTAATGAGAGGGCTCTGCTTTAAGCTGCAAACTAAGCACTTTGTTTCAGCGTTTTTCTTTTCTTTCTCTGTGCGATGAGCCATAGATCCAGATAAATCTCAGGAGAATCTGTGGAGAATCACAGACAGGTTTAACAAAGCTTAAGCATGACCCCTGCCCGTGTCAGATGCTAGCAGTGTGATTTCTTCCTTCAAAACAGATTTTTTATTGGCATCTACTAGTAAATATGATGCTACACAGTGATTTGGCAACGTTCACTGCTAGGGTCAGATCATAGGTTAAATAACATGAATATCTTTAGATCATAATCCTCATTTACTGCCACAAATCTACAGGGCCTTTGTTTTGGAATATTGGAAACATTTGGCAAATTTGTAGCCTCCTTTATAAAATAGCACAATAGGCCTATCATTTTCTTTTTTTCAATAAATATAAAACACTACTGCTACAAAAGTTTGGTGCGAGTAAGATTTTTTTTATTAATGCTTTAATTCAGCAAGAGTGCAGTAAATTGATCAAAAGTGACAGTAAATACATTTGTAATGTTACAAAAGATTTCTATTTCCAATAAATGCTGTTGTTTTGTACTTTCTTTTTACCAAAGAATTCTGAGAAAACTGTTTCATGGTTTCCACAGAACAACTGTTTTCAACATTGAAAATAATACAAAATGTTTCTTGAGCACCACATCAGCATATTAGAATGATTTCTGAATGATCTTGTGACACTGAAGACTGAAGTATGTAAAATATTATTTTTATACATATACAATTTTATATTTAATAATAATATTTATTAGAAATATATATATAGAATTTATTTTCCATTCAACTGACACTCACACAGCATTTTCTGTCATTACAATTCAGAATGGCACTTCCTTGTGTCAAAGGCTGGGCTTGTATGATTTGGGGTTTGTGCTCTTAGGTCACTTACAAATCAAAAAAGCTAATCCTTATATTCTATGCTGACATTCAACCCTTCTTTATGGCAGATGAGGATATTCATGTCAGGAACAAAGGTGGATTTTTATTTAAGAAGGATATCCTTGTATATCACTAAGGAAACCAGCATTGACACAAATACTATAATCGCCTTACATAAAGCACATTGGCGGTAATATGGTACTGTGGTGGTTTCATACGGAAATATCATTATACTTATATTATGGTATCTGAATGATCACCATGGTAATTGATAGAAAATGTCGAATTATATGTTGTTTGCTGACTGTGTATCAACTGTTTTGCCTTTACAACTCTACTGGCTTGGACAGGGGGAATTATCCTCTGATGGATTGTTTGTTTTTCATATCCAGATAGGACATGATGTCTCATTCCTGCTCTTCTGTACCTTGAATTCTTCGTATTAAATTGGGCCATTCATTCATTATGCCAAAATCCCATTAATATTTTCCACTGTTGTCACAGATAATAAACCTGGAAGTCTTCAAAGTTCTGATATGGATAACGACTCTTTGTTTAGCTGGCGTCATGATGATTACGATCATTGTGAAGCTCTTTGAAAGCTTGCTTTCTTCAACATGATAGCGTTAAATACAATAGAACTGAGTAATGGATTGTGATCCCTGTCTGTTTTGTAATTATTATAGCAAAATCTGCAAACTAAATATTCAGAAGCACATCTGAATTTACTTTATTGTTAAAAACTAGGAAAAAAAACCCTACAAAGTAGTACAATAAATGTGTGTTTGGGGGATAATAACATGGGTTGTTACATTTAATTAAATTATCTTGGACATAAATTCCATTCAAATATCTTTAATTAAAAAAAAAAAAAAAACTAACACTGAATATTAGAGTATGTGAAACTAACTGCTAAGACTCATTACTGTTCAGTGGGTATCACAGAGACAAATGAATACTAATGAGTAAAAAACAAATACAATTAATTCAAACTAAAAATATCTTAAATAGTCTTCGCATCCACCTCAATCACATAGCATAGTGATCTAGGTTGCTGTTCGACTTAATTAAATTTGTTCCCTATGGTCTCTCTCTCAGCACTCAAACTAATTATTGTAGAGAGTAATGCACTTGGAATCACTGGTGTCCCAAGATCCTTTGTGCCGTTCTGATGAATAGACTCCTCACATTCTATCCTATATAGCCTCTAATATTCTCACTGAACTAGAAATATGTGTTAGGCAGGTCTATTAGATACCTCTGCTTATGTTCTTCATGTAACTGATCTTAAACCCTGCAATAAAGAAGCGAGGGGCTGAGGTATTAACTTTAAGTTACACTGCAACAACAGAACCGGATCAATTGACATTTCAAATTAAATACATGCATAAAACAGTTCTCTGCTCTGTTGATCAGTTCATTTACAAGTGCAATTAAATAAGGTGTGTTAAAAAAATCTCTATTTATGCTTATTACACTACCATCACTTTCAATATCAGCTTGGTGGTTCAGGTTTGTTTTCTAGATGGAAACAAATTGTGGTGCTATTTGATGTAACAATCATGACGAAAATAACAAAATAAACAAGGGGATAGTTTACACAAAAATAAAGACTCTGTCTCTGTGTTTTACGCACACTCATGTCGTTCCAAACCTGTTTGAGTTACTTTCTTCTGCGGAACACAAAAGAAGATATTTTGAAAAATTATTTCAACTGTTGAAATGTCAATGGGGTCCAAAACAACAACTTTGGACCCCACTGATTCTTCAAAATGTCTTATTTGTTCCACAGAAAAAAGAAATTCATACAGATTAGAAATGACACTAGGGTGAGTAAATTATCTGAAAAAATTAAAACTATCCCTTTAAAGGTGCTAAAGAGGATGTTTTGTTTTATACATTTTTGCGATATTACTTGAAACTGTCTTGAAGACTATTTATTAGGTGCACTGAAAGGAATAATATTAATATACATCATCTGTGCACGAGGTAGGGCCTTAAAAACATCAGCCAATCGTTTACGCGATCATCGGGTAAACGATTGGCCCTCTGGCTTGTCAATCACTGCCATGACATTCCCTGTGCGAGACGTGCCCGTCTGCGCGCTCCAGTAACTTTCCACGCTCCACAGGCACCGCATGCAATGTTTTTGTCCGGAGACAGGAGTAACAACTGCAGATTATGAGTTACCTGCGGTGAGTCCGACATCATGAATCAACTAACACGACACAGCGAATGCCGGTGGTAAACACTCGTGTTCCAATACTCGTGCACGAGTTTTGGGAGGCGTTCCCTCGAAAGGAGGGGGGGTTGGTCTTACGCATGCGCTCATTTCAAAAACTCAGTAACAGTCTTTGGTTTCTCAGTCGACGAAAAGATCCTCTTTAGCACCTTTAAGGCCAGAAATATACTTTACACAAGTACATGAATGTAGACCATTAGCACTTGGCCGTTAAATAGGATATGCTCAGGTAAACTGTTATAAACACTACTTTAACTAGCTTGTTTACCAAGAGTGGGGTTATAGGCATAGTTGAACCAAAAATGAAAATTTTGTCACTATTTACTCACCCTCAAGTACCAAACCTGTATGAATTTCCTTAAAAGGAAGATATTTTTTAAGAATATGGGTAACCAAACAGTTGATGGGCCCCATTGACTTAAAAATACTATGGAAGTCAATGTCGCCAATCAACTGTTTGGTTACCAGCATTCTTTTAAATATCTTCTTTTGTGTTCAGCAGAAGAGCAAAATTCATACAGGTTTGGAAAAACTTGAGGGTGAGTAAATGATGACAGAATTTTCATTTTTGAGTGAACTATCCCTTTAAACTGTCATTCTGCCATGACATTAGTTGATCTGAAAGAGAAATCTGATCATAAAAGTGGACAGTTTTAATTATGGCGCCAATTGCAGCAACAATGACCAAAAGTAGTTGCGTTGGATAATAAATTGCGGTCAAAACAATGACAAAATTAATCTAGCTTAGCTAAAAACATCTGCTTTCATGAACAGGCATCGCGAATGTTTTGGGCCTAAAAGTGCGCTTGGTAATTTTTGTTTATGTTAAGCAAAACTTTTTGGATTTATACTGACACCTAGTGTTGTGGATGCAGATTTACGCAAAATCAAATATTTTCAGTTAGCAATATCATTGTAGTTACCAATGCCATTGAAATGCATTATCAGCCATGATTAACTTATTCAATTAGCAAAACTGTCCAATAACAAAGATGTTACTGTGATGAAGTCAAAATAATTCAGCTGGTCATGTGATCTCAACATGGAAAACAATAAATTTGTCTGAGATACCTATATAACTGAAATCTCATGTGAGTGTACATGATTTTGTCAAATAATTGTTATGTGTAATGAGTAAAAAAATTACTGAGTGCACCTTTTAAGTGCGTTATTCCTGTTTATTTTCAAATTCAGACTCTAATGGTTTAGTTATGGGTGTTATGTAAAGTCACAGCGATGAGAATAGCTGTATTGATGCTTTGTAACCAAAAACTGGCAACTGTGTGTAGCTAAAGGCTGTGTAGAGTTATATTATATGATTTCCCTGTACTGCATGATTGTGTGTAACCGAAGAGCTCCGCACAAAGGTATTGTTTTACTGTTTAGCTGACTGAACAGCCATATGTGCGTTTAGCTGAATGCTGGGTTGTGGGTTCCTGACAGAGGTGTTGATGTTGTCTGTTTCCCCCTCAGCAGTGACAGAGACAGGATGAAGAAACACATGCTCATAACCCCGAGGATTGCGATGGCAGAAATCAAGGCACTCGTCACTGAATTCATTTTGAATGGAGGTCCGTTTAACTGTGCTGAAACACACACACACACATGTTTGTTTTTTTAATTGTGGGGACATTCCATAGGCGTAATGGTTTTTATACAGTACAAACCGTATTTCTATCGCCCTACACCTAAATCTACCCATCACAGGAAACTGTGCACATTTTTACTTTCTCAAAAAAACTAATTTTGTATGATTTATAAGCCTTTTGAAAAAATGCACGCACACACACACAGTGTTAGGAAGACTTCATACAATATGTAACATACTGTTAAAACTCTATTGAACACTTTTTCTTTCTACCCTCTATTAACTTCTCACTGTTGGAAACCTTCCAACTCATCATTATTTTGGTCATGGTTTTAAGCCTCTACATCCTTTGAGAAAAAAAAAAAAAAATTCCAGGAGGGAAGAAAGTGTGCTTTTATCCTCCATCAGAAATGCTACAGCTCTGAGATAGAAGGATTTAGCTCCCTTTTCAAAGGGCTAAAAAGAAGGGAAAAGGAAGGCTTACCTAGTTGTGAATTATTGGTGGGAGTTTCATCTGTGGACAGAGGAACATTTGTTTTAGTGAGATGTCACACTTATTGCCCAAAGGCTAATTTAAAGTGCTAAATCATGTCTCATATTCATAACAGGCTCACTTTGCCCCCAAACAGAATATGATGGTTTAAGAGTTGAGATTATCATCTAACTTGATTATGATACTCAAAATTTACTTTTTAGTAGAATAATACATGTGACAGTGTTGTTAGCATCATGAGCTACCAGTTGAGCTACAGAAACACTACATTCTAGTTTATATCATACCACTTCGAGTGATGATGGGTCCGGCGGTCATGACTGCGTTGTCAGAGGCCACACCGGTTCTTTCCGACGTGTCCCTTTTCCTCCTCTTACCGCAAATCTGTTAGGATGCCAATATTTGTAACAAATGAACACAGTTTCAACTTACATTTCTTAGCTTTTGATAAGTTATATTAAACAAAGAAAATGAAGCCTGTTATTAGAACCAATTAAGAAGTTTTTTTATAACTAAGAATGTTTTCCTTACAATTTCTTATTACTTTAACTGAGCTGTTTTTGTAATTCCCTTTATTCTTAAAGGATTAGTCCAATTTCAAATAAAAATTCCCTGATAATTTACTCACCCCCATGTCATCCAAGATGTCCATGTCCTTCTTTCTTCAGTCGAAAAGAAATTAAGGTTTTTTTAATGAACACATTTCTCCATATAATGGACTTTAATGGCATCCAAACGGTTGAAGGTCAAAATTACAGTTTCAGTTCAGCTTTAAAGGGCTTTAAATGATACCAGACGAGGAATAAGGGTCTTATCTAGCAAAAATGATTGGTCATTTTCTAAAAAAAAAAAAAAAAAATGTATATGCTTTATAAACACAAATGATCGTCTCGCAAGTGCTTCTGCCAGACCACCTTCCGTATATTTCAAAAAGCTTACACTGTATGTCCTACACCTTCCCTATTCAACTTACAGAACGAATGTGGCACCAGTTCCAGTAAGTTGAATAGGGAAGGTGTAGGACATTTCAGCTTTTTGAAGAATATGGAAAGCGGTCTGGCAGAAGCACTTCCAAGGCATTCATTTTTATTATTTTTTTTAGAAAATGACTGATCATTTCACTAGATAAGATCCTTATTCCTCATCTGGTATCGTTTAAAGCTGCACTGAAACGTCTCGGTTACATAGGTAACCCTCGTTCCCTGAAGGAGGGAACGGAGACGTACGTCGGACAGACCGACGAATAGGAATCTCGCTAGAGAGGCCAATCTACTTCGAGTGTAACTAAACGAGCCAATGCACATTGGCATGCAATCATATGCATCAGCTGCTCGCCTCGCAGCGCGGGTATATAATGAGCAGCAGGTGCGTTGCATCTTCAGGTTTTCGCTGAGGAGCCGAACCCAGCAGGCGGCAGCATCAGCAGGACAACGCCTGTGGCGACGGGACGTACGTCTCCGTTCCCTCCTTCAGGGAACGAGGGTTACCTATGTAACCGAGACGTTCCCATTCAGTCGGTCACGTTCGACGTACGTCGGACAGACCGACGAATAGGAATCCCTACCAAAGCGCCACAGGGGCTGCCCTCTTCCAGCGCTCTGTCGTGAGCCACCTGAACCCCCTTGCCTAAGGACGGTGGGACCAGGCTCACGCAGAGAGGGTCGATCACTGTTGTTCCCAAAACCCACTCAGTGCGACAATTGGATAACGCTGGGAAAGCGTAGCCTTACATGCGATAAGGAACGCTGCGGAAGCCATATCCTTCCCCGAAGGAGTTATATGGATAAGTACATATGGACTAACCTTGTAGGTTGTACAACATATGGAAGAACTGGGGTGACTCCACTCGGTGAGAGATGGGTTCTCCCAGAGGGAAAGACACGGGCTTCGTTTAGGAGCAGCCGTGGAAAAAGCCATATGGGATCCCCGTAGGGTCACACATATGGAACCCAGCCTAAATCCGGTTCTCAAGGATACAACGGAGTATAGGCCTGGCGCCAGACGCTCCGCCACGTCGGCTGCCGAAGGGTAACCGGAGGACTCAACAGGGTCTGCCCGTAGGGACTCTCTGGAGAATAGAATGCGCATGTAGCGCAGCAAGCCGACACTTAAGCCGGGGCCTCTCCGTGCCTCTGACCTGAGGCGAGAACACGGGAGGAGACCGGCTCGACACGAAGGCTATAGTATCTAGCGAACGTGTTAGGTGTCGCCCAGCCCGCAGCTCTACAAATGTCTGTTAGCGAGGCGCCACGAGCCAGCGCCCAGGAGGATGCCACACCTCTCGTGGAGTGGGCATGCAACCTGAGCGGGCAGGGCACGCCCTGAGCTTGGTAAGCCAGGGCGATGGCATCCACTATCCAGTGGGCCATCCTCTGCTTGGAGACAGCCTTTCCCTTCTGCTGGCCTCCGTAACAGACGAAGAGCTGGTCTGAGGTCCTGAAGCTTCGAGTTCTGTCTATGTACAGTCGCAAGGCGCGAACTGGACAGAGCAAAGCCAGGGCTGGGTCTGCCTCCTCCGAGGGCAGCGCTTGCAGGCTCACCACCTGATCCCTGAAGGGAGTGGTAGGAACCTTGGGCACATAGCCAGGCCGGGGTCTCAGTACCACGTGGCTGTCACCCGGCCCGAACTCTAGGCACGATTCGTCGACCGAAAATGACTGCAGGTCCCCTACCCTCTTGATGGAGGCCAATGCCACCAGCAGCAAAGTTTTCATAGAGAGAATCTTTAAGTCTGCTGACAGCAAAGGCTCAAAGGGAGCAATCTGGAGTGCTCTGAGCACCAGAGTAAGGTCCCAAGAGGGTATGGAGGGGGACGAGGAGGATTTAACCGTCTCGCCCCCTAAGGAACCTGACGACCAGGTCGTGCTGACCAACAGATTTGCCATCTATGTGGTCGTGGTAAGCGGAGATAGCAGCAGAATGGACTTTGAGGGTGGAGGGGGACAGCCTACGCTCCAACCCTTGCTGCAAGAAGGAAAGCACGACACCGATCGAGCATCTTCGGGGGTCTTCTCGGCGAGAAGAGCACCACTCGACGAACAGGTTCCACTTCGAGGCGTAAGCACGTCTCGTAGACAGTGCACGTGCCGAAGTGATGGTGTTAAGTACCTCGGGGGGTAAGTCACCTAGAACCTCCGCGTCCCGTCCAGGGACCAGACATGGAGTTTCCAGAGGTCTGGACGCGGGTGCCAAAGAGTGCCCCGTCTCTGAGAGAGGAGGTCCTTCCTCAGAGGGATGGGCCAGGGAGGGGCTGTCGCGAGGAGTGAGAGTTCTGGGAACCAGGTCCGGTTGGGCCAGTAAGGCGCAACTAACAAGACCTGCTCCTCGTCCTCCCTGACTTTGCACAGGGTCTGTGCAAGTAGGCTCACTGGGGGAAACGCATATTTGCGCAGGCCCCGGGGCCAGCTGTGAGCCAGTGCGTCTGTCCCGAGTGTTCCCTCGGTCAGAGAGTAAAACAACTGGCAGTGGGAGGTTTCTGGTGAGGCAAACAGGTCTACCTGAGCCTCTCCGAACTCTCTCCAGATAGCTGAACCACCTGGGGGTGGAGTCGCCACTCTCCGGGCAGCGCAGCTCGTGATAGCTCGTCGGCCACACGGTTGAGCACACCGGGGACATGAATGGCGCGAAGCGACCTCAGATGCTTCCGACTCCACAGGAGGAGATGGCGGGCGAGTTGCGACATGCGACGGGAGCGTAGACCACCTTGGCGGTTGATGTACGCAACGGTCGCAGTGTTGTCCGTACGGACCAGTACATGCTTGTCGCGAAGCAGGCCTTTGAGGCGGCTCAGCGCAAGGCGTACTGCCAGCAACTCGAGGCAATTGATGTGCCAATGCAGATGGGGTCCCGTCCAAACCCCTGAGACTGCATGCCCGTTGTACGTGGCACCCCAGCCGGTGGCAGAAGCATCTGTGAAAACCACAGCATGCCGGGACACCTGTTCTAGGGGCACTCCTGCCCGGAGAAACAAAGGGTCCGACCACGGACTGAAGGTTCGGCGGCACTCCTGAGTGATTGGCACCCGGAACGTGCCGCGTTGCCACGCCCATCTCGGGACTCGGCCGTGAAGCCAGTGCTGAAGCGGTCTCATATGAAGCAGCCCGAGCGGTGTAACAGCCGCTGCAGCCGCCATATGCCCCAGGAGCCTCTGAAAAAACTTCAGTGGGACCGCTGTCCTGCCATTGAACGTATTCAGGCAGTTCAACACCGACCGAGCACGTTCCTCTGTGAGGCGTGCTACCCGTTCGACCGAATCCAACTCCATACCGAGAAAAGAGATCCTCTGCACTGGGGCGAGTTTGCTCTTCTCCCAGTTGACCTGAAGCCCCAACTGGCTGAGGTGCCTGAGCACTAAGTCCCTGTGTTCGCACAACTGATCCCGAGACTGTGCTAGAATGAGCCAGTCGTCCAGGTAGTTGAGAATGCAAACACCCTGTTCTCTCATGGGAACAAGGGCTCCCTCCACGACTTTCGTGAAGACGCGGGGAGACAGGGCCAGCCCGAAGGGTAAGACTCTGTACTGATATGCTCGACCTTCGAACGCGAATCTCAGGAATGGCCTGTGTCGCGGAAGAATCGAAACATGAAAGTACGCGTCCTTCAGGTCGATCGCTGCAAACCAATCTCGGGGACGGATGCACTCGAAAATGCGTTTCTGCGTAAGCATTTTGAACGGTAGCTTGTGAAGGCTCCGATTCAAAACTCGCAGGTCCAAGATCGGTCGTAACCCGCCGCTTTTCTTGGGTACAATGAAGTAGGGGCTGTAGAACCCTGACCTCAAATCGGCTGGAGGGACCGGCTCTATCGCGTCCTTCGCCAGTAGGACTGCAATCTCCGCACGCAGAACAGGGGCATCGACATCTTTCACTGAAGTGAAGAGGACGCCCCTGAACTTGGGGGGACGCCGGGCGAACTGAATCGCATAGCCGAGCCTGATGGTCCGGAGGAGCCAGCGAGACGGACTGGGGAGCGCTAGCCAGGCTCCCAGAGACCGCACCAGCGGCACCAAGGGGACCACCGGCGTACCCGCCGCGGGGCAGCGAGGTGGAACGCAGGGACGCGGCCCGGGAGGCTCTCTGTGTGAGGCGGCCCGAAGCGGGGTCACAGTGTGCTGTGCAACACTTACCTGCCTCCACGGGTGGACAGAGGGAGCAGTCGAGGATTTGCTTACCTGCTGCTCGCTGCTGTCCGCTGGCGACAGAAGAGGTGGATGAGAGTGGTGAGGTTCTAGCCCTCCCACTGCTCTCCGAGCCCTCTTCGGACCCGGAGATAAAGGAAACTGCTCTTTTCTTGAAAATTTGGGTACCGCTGGCCGTTGAGCCAGCGGCGGAACAAAAGGAAACAACAAAAGATTCTCCACCCGGCCCTCCTCCGGGGGAAGGAGTGGTGCATTCACCACCTCCTGAAGAGCAGTCCCCTCCATCTCCGGGTCGCCCGTCCTAGGGCCGCTTGGACTTGGCCTTGCCACCCTTCTTCTTGGGGGGTGGCTGGACGGGCTGGGCGCCCCGCCCGCGACCGGCTCCACGGCGCCGCTTGGATGGAGGCTGCTGCTGCTGGGGCGCGGGAGCGGGGGCGGCTGCAGGGGGGCGCCCTCGGCGACGGGTAGTCTGAGGTGCCGCCGGCGGTGGAGGTGCAGCAGCTGACCGCCTCGGCAGGATGTGACTGATGGCCTCAGACTGCCTTTGTACAGCCGAGAACTGTTGGGCAAAGTTCTCGACCGCGTCGCCGAAAAGGCCGGTCTGGGACACGGGGGAATTAAGAAACCTGACCTTGTCGGTATCCCTCATGTCCGCAAGACACAGCCAGAGATGGCGTTCCTGGACCACCATAGTGGACATCGCACGACCCACTGACCACGCCGTAACCTTCGTCGCTCGAAGCGCGAGGTCCGTCGCGGCACGAAGTTCCTGGAGAACTTGAGGATCATGACCACCCTCGTGCAGGTCCCTCAGTGCCTTGGCCTGATGGACCTGCAACAACGCCATAGCGTGTAAGGCAGAGGCAGCTTCCCCACAGGCCTGATAAGCCTTGCCGGTAAGATCCGACGAGTACTTACAGGCCCGGGAAGGGAGAGACGGCTCCCCCCGCCAGGTGGAGTTAGGGCACAGTTGCATAGCAACGGCCCGTTCCACAGGGGGTATGCGCGTGTAACCCTTCGCTGCCCCGCCATCAAGGGTGGTGAGGGAGGAGGACCCACCGACACGGTTTCGGGCAGTAAAAGGTGCCGTCCACGTGCCCGTGAGCTCTTCATGCACCTCCGGGAAGAAGGGCACTGGGGTGGGGGGCTGAGAACCAGCCCTGGCCACCCCGAGATACCAGTCATCCAACCTCGAGGGTTCGGGACACGGTGGAGGATTCCACACGAGCCCGACCCTGTTGGCGGCCCGGGAAAGCATAGCCATCATTTCCGGGTCCGTGTCGGGCACAGTTGTCACCCCCGAAGGAGGCAACTGCGCCGACTCATCCTCCCCAGAAGTATCAGGCTCACCCTCCGATGCAGCGATCGACATCCGGTCGTCTGGGGGAGCTCCGAAGGAAACGGATGGTACACACCTCTGGGGTGGTCCACCACGTTCCGAGGGCAGCTCTACTGGCTGCGGAGCGCACGAGGGGGAGGGTTCCTAGGGGGTTGGTTCCCCGAAGGAAGCGCGCTCACCGTTATCCTCAAGTCACCAGCCCCGCCGCTCGCAGCAACCCTCTGAGGAGGATTGGAGCGAGGCGTCGGGACCGGGACTCCACCCCTTTGCAGAAAGTGGAGTCTCGACCGCAACTCCGCGATGGTCATCTTCCCACAATGGGTACATGACTCATCCACAAACGCTGCCTCAGCGTGCCTTAAGCCCAAGCACGCGATACAGCGCTGGTGACCATCCCGAGGCGCCAGGTAACGACCGCATCCAGAAACACACAAGTAGAACGACATCTTTAAAAAGACGCGAACTACTCGTGTTAGCTCTTTCAAGGACTGACTCTTTTAGTTGCTGAAGCACGCAGGGGAATAGCCGCTGCAGCACAGACAGGGAATGTGCAGCCTGTCGTGTGCACTCTCCTTGAAGGCGCTCCTCTTACCAGCTGTAACAACAGCTTTTTAGCGCTCTAGGCGCACCGTTTCACCAGCCGTGAGAACGGCCTTCACGCTGATTACAGCTTTGCTCAATCAAATTAAAGGCAAAAACAAAAACAAAAGGAGAATCGGCCCCGCTGCTGCGCTGTCCGCCTGCACCTCGCAACAAAGAGACGTCTTGAAGAGAGACTCGTTCACCACACTCGCTTTCAGTAGCTGTCTTCATAGAAGGTTTGGCTCCGAAGCGAAAAGCTGAAGATGCAACGCACCTGCTGCTCATTATATACCCGCGCTGCGAGGCGAGCAGCTGATGCATATGATTGCATGCCAATGTGCATTGGCTCGTTTAGTTACACTCGAAGTAGATTGGCCTCTCTAGCGAGATTCCTATTCGTCGGTCTGTCCGACGTACGTCGAACGTGACCGACTGAATGGGAACTGTAATTTTGACCTTCAACCGTTTGGGGCCAATTGAAGTCCACTATAAGGAGAATAATCCTGGAATGTTTTCATCAAAAACCTTAATTTCTTTTCGACTGAAGAAAGAAAGACATGGACATCTTGGATGACATGGGGGTGAGTAAATTATCAAGATTTTTTTATTTAAAAAGTGGTCTAATCCTTTAATAAATTAAAGGTAGTAAAACCAATACTACCATGATGCATAAATAATTTGAAGTTTTCTTTTTTTTTCTGAAGGATCATGTGACACTGAAGACTGGAGTAATGCCTATTGAAAATTCAGCTTTGCCATCAATGGAATAAATTACATTTTAAAAAAGATTAAAATACAAAACTGGATATTTTAAATTGTAATAATATTTTACAATAAAGCAGTATTTTTGATCAAATAAATGCAGCCTTGGTGACCATATGAAACTTCTTTCAAATATGTTTTAAAAAATCTTACTGATCCCCAAAATTTGGATGCTAGTCTATATGCACATTTTATATTTTTTTCAGAAATAACCTGCCCAAATAAATAAATAAAAAGAGTAATTTAAAAAATAATAAATAATGAAAATATTGTCACAATGCAAAAAATCTTCTGCTCATTTTCTTTGAGCAAAATTCAATATCTTATTTCTTCAGGTTTTAGGGTGAAGAATGACTCAGACATCTTCCTGAGTTTCACCATGGTATTTCTCTCAAGCAGCCATCCTTACAGGCAAGAGCAGGGGGCAGTCGTCAGCGCGACACAGCTTGGTCACGCAGTGCAGAAAGACGGTAGACATTTTCTGGTTCTTGTGTTTGACAAAGCGGAACACCTCAAAGGAGAAGCGGCCCATCTGGCTCTTCCCGTTCTCAAACACTGTTGTCTGCGGGTCCTTATCACATCTGCTGGAACAGAAACATGATACACTTAGCATTCAGCCTCAGGTCTGCTTGTGTACACCCACACACATGCAAGCACATTTCTGAAGAAAACACCGAATTACCCAAAGAAAAGGTCATATCGGAGTTCATCATTCGGATTCCCAGAGGGAGTCGTGTAACAGTAGTCCATCAGAACGTTCCACCTGTGGAGAGTGACATGCATGAATCAGTCACTAAAACATGGATGCTTGAATAGGAAACCGCCTTATACGACCAAACCACTGTTGTTTCATATAGAAGTCATGTATCTTATCTCTACTCAGGACCCATAATAATCTTTCCCATTCATTTTAGTGGCGCCCTTCGCTGGCCCTAAACAAGGACAGCATTCAGTCACTCAGCATTCCTCCTTTAATGAGCTAAACCAGTTCTGGATCTATCAGATATAAGAGAGGAGGTCATTTAGGGAAGTGCTCTAACAATGTAGTGACAGTCCAAAGACCATGTGTCTGTCTCAATTTACATTTGACTTCCATCAGAACGTTCAGTATTCAGTATCATATCTACAGTATGTTTTAGTATGCTGGGCCTCCTTGTAATATACTCTTCCAAGATATGTTTGTGTAACTGTAGTTTACCTCCTGTCTAGGTTGGTGGCTTTTACGGCGGCGAACACTCGTGTCTTCAGAGTAAGTCCAGACATTGGGATGGCAAGGTGCTGGATGTATGTGGAGTCCTTAAACATTGAACACCACAGGTTAGGATCCCACACAAAACTGCTGAAAAATCGGCTAAAAAACTAAATGATTTGCTCCAAATATATTTGTTAGTTTTTTTTAGCTGGTTATAGGGTTCTTATACATTTTCCTTTTCAAAATTCCATACTTTTCCAGACTTAAATTTCCAAACCTCTCTGTAGATTTATCATACCATATTTAACATAAATGACGCATACAGCATTATATTTGGTATATATTACAATCATCTGTAAATATTTTCTCAAGTTTTTTCCCCATTGTTTTTTTCAAAGTGATAAAATGCACTTACATGATGAGAAGAACCTAAAACATGCTTTATAACGGCATTTATTTACCTCTGACACATCGGTTTGATACTGTAATTGTGGTTTGATGTTGCACGAGCACCAAACAGCAAAGTACAGTCTTTAAATGATCGTTTGCTGCTTTTTCTGTTGCTGGTTTGAGTAGCACATGCACATTCATTTAGTAAGGTTCAAAAGAGACTCGCTTATGGTAAAGACAAACAATTTTGCGACAATCACTAAATGATTACTAAACTTTTGCCATGAATTCACTCTGCTTGTATGATCAATTTATAATTTTAGAAAACTGAATAGGGAAAATAGTCGGGAAACACAAATATTTGTCCATACACAGTTTTCTTTTTCCATACTTTTCCATACTTTTTCATACAAGACCAGGAAAAGTATGTAGTTTTTTAATTAAATTTAATTATATATATATATATATATATATATATATATATATATATATATATATATATATATATATATATATATATATATATATATATATATAATAATTAAATAAAAAAATTGTTTAAGAAAAATAAACCTTTGGAAGTCCATAAATATTCAATATATACTATAGAAATAAGCAAAATATAGCAATTAAAAAAAAAAAAAAAAAAAACTTTAAAACAAACACACATACACATTTTATATATACAGTCAAACCAAAAATTATTCAGACATTTTTTATATTTTTTTAAAATATATTTTTACTAGTGGGTGCAGGACAATATAATTCATTTATATTAGTGAGGATTGCAAAATAAATTAAACTGTGACATATTATGTACAAAAATTCTTCATACAGTGGACTACCAGATCAAAATCGATCAAAATTTGGGATCAAAAATTATTTAGACACTTTGACCTGACCATGTTTTGCTTGAGTGTTATCTGACATAATTAAGATTATTTTTTTCTGACACAGTTTAATGCTGAGATCTTGTCATATTTTATTACCATCTTTTTTAAACTATAGTGAATAAACTGTATTAATGAATGAAATGTTCACAGTGTCTGAATAAATTTAGGTTTGACTGTATATATATAATTTATATATATGGAGACTGAAGATGCAAAAGCCGCTAAACGCCACCTCAGTCAAAAATGCATTAAGTGAAAAAAATAAAAAATAATAATTTTATATATATATATATATGAAGATGCTTAATTAGAAATTATACTGATGTTTAACATATACTCACGTTGTATAGAAGTAAATTCAGCGTGCTCACAAAAGTGCCATTGCTGTCCTTCACTGATATCGCTGCAGCTGACCTTCAAACAAAAGAAGCTATTAAAACATGATAAATATATTTGCAGGCCAATTAAGTCTGAAAGGAAAAATTGTGTAATAGTTTTTCCTGATTTACTGTCTGATGTCCTTGTTATCAACTGTGCATTAGGTTTTACAACATATTCGTCGTGCATACTAATTTAATTATGCCTCACAATTCAGCCCATTAAATCTTAACAATAAGTGCTAAATATTTTACAGCATGCAATTTGTGACCGTTTTATCTTCCCTCAAAATATTGTGAATAATTTAGCATGGATTGAAAAAGGACAGAAACATTGGACTGAAATGCAGTCATTCATTCTACAGTGATAAAGCCAACTTACGAAGCAAGCTGTGTGTTGTTGACCAAGTATTCCAGTGGGTAACTACAACTGAACTTGTAAAGCAGTCCTGGTAGATAGCTGATGACCGTTGGGGGATCCGGAGTGTCAATGTATCCTGCTATATTCCCAATCTGAACCAGGGAAAGATTCCCATATGCGTTGGGCCCCTGAGCCGTTGAGACCTACAGACACAGTGGCACTAAACTGTGATTGTTCTTCCTGAAACTAATGTACCATCACCTCCATAATCCTCAGCCATTTTATCAATGCCGGATCTCTGCCATCACCAAACCAAAGATAAAAATCCACCTCACCGCAGATGTTCTTCATTTATCATGACCAAATTGTCATAGAGAGAATACTGTCTCTCCAAACACAAGCTGAATTTGATCAATTACTGTAACAAATGAGTTTTTCTTACTAATGACTGAACCTGAAATGAAAACTCTGGGTCATTTAAGGGCTAATGTGAGTAAATTATTCTGTCATGGGTCAGTTCCCTCCACGTAGGCCATTAAAAATGGTGGTTTCTTACCACCAGTGAGTTTCCGCAAGACTCCAACGTGCTGAGACTGATGCTGAACAGCACAACCGTTGGGAACGTGTTGTTGTTGATGAACCCTCTGCAGTGGGCATCACCGTGACGCCCGTTCAGTGCCAGGTCAGTGTCGGTGTAGCCAGAGAAAAGCACCGGGCAAAAATTAATCTTCAGCGTAATGGTTTGCACTCCACAATACACGCTGATGTCCCGCTCAGCTGTTGAGAGAGAATGAAATATAATTAATTACAAGTCACCGACTAAATGCTTGCACAAAAAAAGAAAGCGCTCACTCACCGGGGAAGCGGCTGTGAAAGTTGGCATCGCAGTTGAACCCATTGAATTGCGCATTCACTATGAAAGTTTTGCTTACAAGCAAAATAATCACACACAAACGTTCCATTTCAACGCCTGAGGAAGACAATGTATGAGCAGTTTCTTTGGATTCATCAGAAAATGCTTCTTTTTCTGAAATGCGAGAAGAAATGCATGATTAGACTCACTTCAAAAGGTAATTTGACTGCATTGTTCTGTAATTACACTATTAAATTTGAAGAAAAAAGACAGAAAATGAGAAATCTGATACTTTTGTTGGTGCTTCTGTTCGACTGGAAACCAATAATGAACATAAATTGATCTTAAGTGCCATCGCACAAACTCTGTGAACAAATCCACTCACCTCAATTTATATATTCAAAAAGCTGCAAATCTATTCAAACAGATTCACTTCCTGTAGGTATTTGTTAGTATGATGCTTTTACACAGAGTTCTGTGCGTTTCACCCTGACCTTGGTCCACTTTGGCCCTCCGTCTGCTCTAGCATCCCTCGCTCCGTTTCGGAAGACTCACCCGTTTCCCTGGCAGCTGTAGAGTCAGCGGTACTCCATCTGTTCTCGGCTGTGGCGCGAGACTGACTGGATTACCCAGCATCCCTGCAAAACCACTAGAAACACGGCCTTGCTCTGAGGAAAAAAATTAAACATAAGAGATTCATTATTTGAACACGTCAACAGCAAAAGAGCTGTCTGGGGGAACATGGGAAAGTCCATCAAAAGTGAATGTGTTATACAAATCCTTTCACAGGCCCAGAAACATGAGCAGGTTTTGAAGTTTCCCACTCATATCCTTTCTGCTTGATCTTGCTCTGTCAGCGCTCACAAGCGGCCCCGCGCCGCATGTGGTCTGCGAGGGGGGAATTATCTTTTCATCGGCTCCGAGACTGGGCTCGTCGCTGACTGAGCTGGCCTTTCTGTGTGCCAGGACAGTCTGGGTCGGGACCAGGATTGTCTGGACGCTTTAGATGCTTTGTTTGGCCCGACTCAGTCAGCACTTCCCCAGCCGCCTCCCGTGATGGTATCCCAGCTGTCTGGTCGTGACCCCCTTTCCGACTGCTACTCTTGGCCTTACGTCGCCTCCTTGAGATTGTCAGGAAATGTATGTGAGGATCTATATCACAAAAAGGGGGCCTTCTTTGAATAAACACTCATGTTTCCATTATCTGCATACTTCTAGTGATGAATGCTTGTTCCAACCTCTCCAAAATGTATATCAGACTAATATTTCATCAAATTAGCTGCCATTTATACATCATTATTTTTTAAAATGCCTTTAATCTGCATGATTAATTGCCTTAGAAATGTCTCTATGGTCCATCCTTGCAGCAAAAGGGTCCGCTCTTACCTGATTAATCAAAGCTCAAGACGTCCGGGCTGCAGGCCAAATCTAGCTGCAATACATCATCCAAAAGTCGCTTGTCAATCTGTGCAAAATACAAGAAATCCAACGGAGAAGGATTTTAAAAACTATGCAATACCATTCCAAACTGTTCAAATCCTAAATCCAGCTTGGATATTACAGAGACACGAATCGGATGAAGCTCTGAGCCCCTTCGGCTTGAACTCTGACGAAGTTTGCCTCACGTCTTAGAATTTCTTCAGATGGAAGGGATTGTGGGTAAAATGGAGCTGTTGGTCTATAGTGGGGCAATTCAGTACTTGCGATAAGTATCTCTATTTATGCGCTTCCAGCAAATGTCATTCTTTCATTTTTCACACTTGAATGTCTCTATATGGCAGGCTATAGTGCCGTTTATCAGTGTGGCACAATCTCATTCACCTTGGCAAGATATGAGGGCAAGCAAAACTATTACTGTAGGGATTTCCACATGTGTTAATGCATGTACACTCTAGGATAGCGTTTGAGAAAATGGAAAATAATTTTTGCATTCTTTTTACATCTTAAATGTATTAAATACATTTTAAGCCATGCAAAATAAAAGCTTTTATTTATTTATTGAAAAACTGCATCCATGGACAATTTATTTGGAATCTTGTTTCTGAAAAAAAAAGAAGATAATTTCCACCTTTTATCTCACAATTCTGACTTTTCACAATTGTGAGTTTACATCTCGTAATTCTGACTTTATAAGTGCATGATATAAAGTCGCAATTGTGAGTTATCAAGTCAGAATTGCGATATAAACTTGCAATTCTGGCGGTTTACTGCAGTCTTTTTTTCTCGCAATTGAGAGTTTATTTTTCGCAATTCCGACTTTATAAATTGCAATGGCATCTTTTAAAATCAGAATGAGAAAAAAGTCAGGATTACAAGTTAATATCTCACAATTCTGACTTTATAACTCGCAATTGTGAGTTTATATCGCAATTCTGAGAAAAAAGTCAGAATTGCAAGATGTAAACTCTCAATTGTGAGAAAAAAAGTCAGAATTGTGAAATAAAAAGTCGCAATAACCTTTATTTTTTATTCAGTGGCGGTTTTCTGTTTTCAGTATTCTGGTGGTTTACTGCAGTCTTTTTTCTCAGAAGTGTGATTTTATATCTCACAATTCTGACTTTATAAATTGCAATGGCATCTGATAAAGCAATTGTAAGAAAAAAAAAAGTCAGACTTGTGAGATAAAAAGTCGCAATTACCTTGATTTTTTTTATTCAGTGGCAGAAACAAGCTTCCATAAAGTTAAGCCTTTTAAAACATTGTATAAATGTTCTTGAGTGTTTGAATAGCTATTCATTACTCAAGTAAAGGGTTTCTAACAATTACAGGAATGTGTTTTGGGCTCATTTTAAACACTAAATAGAATGATGAAATGGCCTTGGCTCACATCTGCACTTCTGAAATCAAAGCCACAGGCAGGAATTGTGTTTCTGAACAGATTAATAGCTGATCGCAACACAAAGGCTGTATCTATTTTTATTTGGCTGGCATTTGGTCTAGCTTCATTTTCTTGTCTTTTTATTTATCTGATGACTTTATTCAGAGTGCAATGAATAATGTGGGTCATTATGAGGTTACGGTCAGAAACTCTGTAATGCAATATAAAATGATAATAATAGGAATGACAATGGCATATCTAACCTTTCCTGAGGTCTTTAGTGTAACCAACAATAATATTTGATCATCCTCTCTTAGCAGAAAACTATCTGCTTATCTCGTATCATTAGTCAGACTATAGTTTCCGAGAAAATGTGTGACTCTTTCTTAACAGGGTACAAGTAATTACTGTTTTTCTGCTAGCTGTGTGAAATGCCATCAGTTGGCTGGCAAGCAGGTGTCAGGCCGAGTGCATCAATCACTGCGGCCTGTAAGGAATTAGGAACTATGAGCAATCTGTCTCCGTTTGGTTGTCATGGCTATCCGGCGGAGGGGATACGTCTGGTCTAGTGAGAAAAAAGCAAAAGAGGAATTTCAAACAAGGGAATACACATTCGGTAGCCTTTTTGAAGGCGTGTAAACCACAAGTTTTGTTAATTGCCTCTGTCTCTCTCAAAGAATCTGCTCGCTTTGTTGTTTAATTGTGCCATGTTTATTCATAAGGGTTTTTAACTGGAGGCACAGTCAATTTAAACTTATTATGATGTAAATTTGATTTGAAATCTAACTGAAATTATTTTAATTGTTAATGTTGCAATTCAGCCTACATTAGAATGACTTTTGTTCCATCTTCGGAACACAAATGAAGATCTTTTTGATGAAATATGAGAGCTTTCTGTCCCTCCATAGACAGCTACACAAGAATGAACCTCATTGGTTTTCGTATGCGTCAAGCAAACATACTTGAGCTTCTGTTTACCACAACTGATGTGTGAGTTGATGAATGTTTATATGTGAATAAAAGCATAAATTCAAACTGTTCATAAATAAAGTGATCAAGACTCCTCAGAAAATTTGGACTAAACTGCTCAATTCATATGGATTAGTTTTATGATCTCTTTATGAACGTTTTGAAGCTTCAAAGTGGTAGTTACGTAGTTGAAGGAGAGAAAGCTCTCAGATTTCATTAAAAAGATCTTCATTTGTCTTCCGAAGATGAACGAAATTCTTACGGGTTTGGAACGACATGAGGGTGAGTAATTAATGACAGAATTTTCATTTTTGGGTGAACTAAAACTTTAACCATATCCCTACCCCTAAACCTAAACCTATCTATAAGCTATCCCTAAGGTTAAAGAGAAATTATAGTGAATAACACTGATGTAGAAGCACCTAACCCTGGGTGTAAGCCTAAACTTGGCATAAACTGTAAACTTGTCCCTCAAATCTGATTGGTTGATTGAAATGTTGTTCCAGGATCAACAAACATGTTGATCCAGGAACCAGTGGCGGAGCCAGGATTTTTTCATAGGGGTGGCCAGGCAGGGGCCAGCAACCAGTTTGGGGTGGCACAGAAATCTTAATTATTTCAACATAAAAATTAGTCTGATTATAATGTAGCTACTGGACTGTGCCTACAAAACAACTGAATACAGTTAGTTTGTAGCCTACTTAATTGTAATTGAGATCATGGAATGCTGAGTGAATTGGACCATTTTTTTCTTTCTTTTTTTAATCATTCCTCACTTGCAGGCATCTTAATAAAGGGGCTCATACTATAGCTAAATTTCAACTTGTTCAGTCACTTCTGGTTCTCAGAACCCCCAATAGCTTGTTCTTCATTGTTGCATCTCCATGGATGAGACAGATAACTACATACTGTAGTTCAAAGATTATTCAACCTTCATTGAATGTATGTATAATCAATGAACTCTGAGTTCATTGAATTCTGATGGATTCCAATGAATTCTGAGTTTGTCTCCATGGATGAGACAAACTCATGGAAGTAAATGTTTAACTTTCTATATTGTCAAAATAAATAATTGCAACAGTTCTATCATACTTAAAATTAAACTCATTAGGCCTACAAAGAAAAAAAATGTGTTCTCTTTTGAATTTCCATTTGCTGATGCATTTAAATGTGATACATTGTTATTTGTACTTTATAAATTAACGTAAAATTAGCATCTTCTAGTACAAATGCACAGTTCTCACATTTATTTATGCATTAAAAATTACATATAAGCTTGTGCCTTATATTGTGATCTCGCAAAGCAGAATATTTTAGTCCAGAGACATGTGACGCATATGTAGGCCTACATGCATGCAGTTTTAACGCAGCTTTAATCGCCTTTTTTGGTTATTTCATGACTTAATAGACTACAAAACTACGACGTTGCATTTATAGTGAGTACAGCGCACCATATTTGCGCGTGATTGAAAAGTGCGCGGTCTTGCAACCCACCAGCTGAGAAACATTTACGTAAGCTATAGCTATATAATGTTCGCCGTTCACTGTTGTTCTGCTGAAGCTCATTCGGCACCTGTATCCCGCCCCTGCCAGGAACATGTTGCACTTGGTGAAATCAGATTTGGACAACATAAGGACAGATAACACAGCTGAAATAATTTCAAAATGTTCACCATGTTCTATAATACACTTCTAATATGGAAAGAAGTCAGCTGTGTGCAGATAGAGAGATGGAGTGTGAAAAAGAAAGAGGAAAGTCTGTCAGTGACAGGTGTCTGGCCCTTGTGTCGGGTACAGCGCAGATGAAAATGCCTTTTCTCTTCTCTGTAGATTGTATTGTCTGTCACAGCGGCCAACTTGGTTACCTTCCTAACTGTTTTCCTGTCAGCAAAGAGAGCATTGCTTGTCATCTATGTAAGCCTTCATCCAACACAGAAACAGTTATATGCTTTTGAATGGGGTCATATACTGTAGCACATGCTATAGAGAAAAAAACATATCCATGTCGAGCATCTGACATCTATATCACTTTTCTCCTCACACCCTCTTAATGACCCATTTTTTGACCCTTTTTATAGTTGTCTTTGTGGTAAGTCTATTTCCTTAAATGTTCAGTTCCACATTTCAGACGTTTCTGTTAAAAAAAAAAAGGATATGTGAATATGTTTTGTGAATAATAATTGGAGGTTAACTTAAAGGGATAGTTCACCCAAAAATGAAAATTTGATGTTTATCTGCTTACCCCCAGGGCATCCAAGATGTAGAGGACTTTTTTTCTTCAGTCGAACGCAAATTATGATTTTTAACTGCAACCGCTGCCGTCTGTCAGTCAAATAATAGCAGTGATTGGGAACTTGAACAAAAAGAGTCGAAAAAACTTCCATAGACAAATCCAAATTAAACCCTGCGGCTCGTGACGGCACATTGATGTCCTAAGACACGAAACGATCGGTTTGTGCGAGAAACCGAACAGTATTTATATAATTTTTTACCTCTAATACACCACTATGTCCAACTTCGTTCAACTTCCGGTTAGTGAGGTCCGATCGCGCTCTGACAACGGAAGTGATGTCTCGCGCTCATTGAAGTATATGGGCATCACTTCCGTCATCACAACGTGTTTTTGACCTCACTAACAGGAAACTGAACGAAGTTGGACATAGTGGTGTATTAGAGGTAAAAATTATATAAATAATGTTCGGTTTCTCGCACAAACCGATCGTTTCGTGTCTTAGGACATTAATGTGTCGTCACGAGCCGCAGGTTTTAATTTTGATTTGTCTAAGCAAGTTTTATTTACTGTTATAGTTGAAGTTCCCAATCACTGCTATTATTTGACTGACAGACGGCAGCGGTTGCAGTTAAAAATCATAATTTGCGTTCGACTGAAGAAAAAAAGTCACCTACATCTTGGATGCACTGGGGGTAAGCAGATAAACATCAAATTTTCATTTTTGGGTGAACTATCCCTTTAAGAATGCTTGAAGCAGTTTTTTTTGGTCCGAATTAATAAGCAATATTAATAAACAACTTAATCTGTTTGTGTGAATTAATTAGATCAGGTTCGATGATATGATCATTTCATTTGTCATTTTTGTTTATTTGAATTATTTTTTATTATAGTAAATGATCTATATCATATAAAATATTTTTCTAAGAAGTTTTCTTTTTTCTTTATGATGGTTTATACTGTGAGCGCTACTGTATAAAACCCACTCTGAACCGGGAGGGAGTTTATAGAGTTGAATCACTGCTGGACAGCGTTTGAAGAAACTTTTGTGCATGTGAGAGATCTCTGCGGGACTAAACAGACAGAAAAGCTGTGTTTCTAGTCCCAGGTGGCAGAAATCACAGGATGCCTTATTGTTTATGTGTGAAACACAAGCCATGTGGTATTCAACCTGAGGGACACACCTTTTCATTATGAGCCATATCTATGACCAGCTCTCTCCTCACAGACAGAGATCCATATAAAACAGCACACAAAACATCAGTGTGTCAGGACTGTAATGCAGGATCTCAAAATTCGTCTTAAAACTGCATTTTTAATCATAATAATAATAATAATTATTATTATTAATATTTCATAAAAATAATTGTATTAAATAAAACAGTGTCAGTACTAGATGATAATAAAAGCTATTAACATTTTGTGTAGATTACATGTCAAAGGATCCTTAAAGTTGAGACTTAGCTATGTAAAAAGTTATACACACTGTTTTTATAATTATAATTTTTATATCATATAAAAATGCTAATTACTTTTTTATACTACCACTACTACTACTGCTAATAAATAATAATAATAATAATTAATAATACAATTATTACAATTATTACAATAATACATTATCAGTAATATAAACAATTCTAAATTACACACTGTTTTTTATAAATATATTTTTTATATCATATAAAAATGAAAATTACTTTTTATACTACTACTACTACTACTACTAAATATGAATACAATTATCATAATACATTATTAGAAGTAGTACTAGTAGTTGTAGTAAAAATAATGATTTGATATCAAAAGGATAATTATAAAAACACTGTCAGTAGAAGCTATTAGCATTTTGTGTAGATGTCAAAGTACCCTGAAAGTTAAAGATAATACTTGAAAAAAAGTATTAATGAAAAATATAAATACAAACCATAATTTATAGATAACATTAACAAAATCAGAAATAATGATGATAATAATTATTTTTGTTGTAAAACTAATTATGATTAATGATTAATGTCAGTACTGTAATGCAGAAAATAATAATAAAAAATGTCTATATACATTTAAATACATACTTCTATATTATTAATATTTAGCGTACAATAAAATCTATCAGCATTTAGTAAAGATTACATGTCAAAGGATCCTGAAAGTTATAGATTATACTTTTGTAGAATAAAAATACAAACTCTTGAAATGCTGTTCAGTATTCTAGTAGATTATTTGCTGCAAATAGAAAAAGCTGATGTGCACCTGCGGTCTCTCAAATAGATGTTGTCAAGATGCTCTTGAAAGTTTGTGAGCAAGGACATAGAGACCTGCATGTGCATATCGCCCTCTACTGGTAAGACTGCAACACAACGAACAGCGATGCCACCTGTGCAGTTCTGTTGATATAAGACAATCTGCTCGGCCCATTTAACACAGATGAACCTCGTCCTGAAACCGATCAGTGCTTTTGGCTTTGTGCATTAATGGCTCATCTCCTGGACATTCAATCTCTGAGACCTTCCTCTCTCTTTTTCTTCAGCTTGAGTTCTAATTACACCAGTGAGAATAAAATGTGTGTTTTACATGGTAGCCTACATTTGTTTTTAAATTACTACTTTAAATATATATATATATATATATATATATATATATATATATATATATATATATATATATATATATATATATATATATATATATATTTATTAAAAAGTCTGGATCACATGGATTCCCTCTATCAGACTTTCTATTTTCTTTAACACAGGAAGATATTAAAAAAATCCTGTTGGATATTTGTACTTGTATGCAGTCAATATTGGAATTGGGACATTCCAGAACAGCTCAGTATCTGCAAGCAGGGACACTTACAAACTGAACGCAAATAATCAGATACTGTAATTTGAGATTTCTGTCATTTGCAATTATTTAAGCTTTGATGATGCAGCTCATGATTTATCAATAGCTTTAAAACAAGAAAAGATAACCTTATGTTAAGATAACCTTAAGATAAAGTAATGTTTTCTGTAATTGCATATTTTTATCACTAGATGTCTCCCTTTTGTAATGCATTTTGTAAGGAAAGAGAAAGAAAGCCAAAGTAATTATTGCATCTATGGAAATTAATGTAAAATGCCTTACGTATTTTAATTGCCTTTCACACAAGTCAATCAGCTGGAAAGTAATAAGTAATTAATGTATTAATTCATCATAAATTATAATATAATGTTATAATAAAATAATAAAGATAAAAACTGGCAAGCTTTATTTTCCTTTTTTTTATTTTAGTTTATATTTTCTACTAATATCATATTAGATTACATTTAATACTATATTATTGTGAAGATTTCCACACACACACACACACACACACACACACACACACACACACTTTCTAGACGACTAATATAAATAGCCTACATATTGAATTATTTTTTGAAACTATTAAATTAATACACATTTAATTAATGGCATGTCTAAATCGATTATGGTGTTATATTATATATATATATATATATATATATATATATATATATATATATATATATATATATATATATATATATATATATATATATATATATATATATATATATATATATATATATAAAAACGTGAAATCGGTTGGATAAATTCCGTCACGTGAACCGTCGCCCTGGTAGATAATACACAGAAACTGTCCATCTAGAGCCGCCATTTTGGCTCACAAGCCATATCGTGTTACTCACTTCATCTGCAGTGTGAGGACCCTAGCCTGATGGTTAGAGCCAACATGGCGTCGTTACACACAGACCATCCAACATCCATATAAACCTTGGGAGGATCCTCTGAAAAGAGGAAACACACCCGCCATTTTCCTACGAGCCTTTTAAACCCAGCAGGGGGAGGCAAGATCCGAGAGGAGAGCCATTGAGGAGGAAAAAGGGGGGGTTAGTGAGCGAGACAGAGAGAGAGGGAGAGGGCGAGGGAGAGTGCGTGACAGAGGGGTTGAGAGAGAGAGAGAGGACGCTGCTGCTGTTAATAGAGGAGGAAACGTTTGGTACGTAAATGTCGCGATCAGCTGACGTTATACATACAGAGCAAACTTCATTTAGACTCTCTAAAGCGCCGGATGTGTCTTACTTGCAATCTCATTTCTTTTCTCTCTTTCTTCCCCAGTCAGGTGGCGGAACAGTGCACATCCCAGGGACTAGCAGCATTGCCGTTGGATTTAACTGCCCGAGTAGATTTTCCCCCCTCTTTTGTTGTTTTCCCCCTTTTTCTGTTTGTTTAAAACTGCGAGGATGTCTGGACAAAGCATAACGGATCGGATAACGGCAGCGCAACACAGTGTTACCGGTTCCGCGGTGTCCAAAACGGTGTGCAAGGCGACCACGCACGAAGTCATGGGGCCAAAGAAGAAGCATTTGGATTGTAAGTGTCATGGGATTTTTGTACTATGTTGCTATCGGACCCGCGTTTGAAAGTTACGTCAGTCACTCGTCGCCCTGGGAACGAGAGGTTCTGGGCTCGAGGCCTGCAAAAGATTCACATTCAGTGCTGCTCGTGTTATTTAACCAGCTTCCTCCAGCGACCTTTGCTGATGTTTAACCGGTGACTAGTGATCATTTGAGTCCCTTTTGCGTGGAGTTTTCAGATAGCATGAGTACAGTGCAGCGCATTTAATGATTTAACTAATAATTAACCACATTTAAAAAAAAAATGAGCCCATCTGCTGTCTAATTAGGGCACTTGCAGTCGAATGGATTCATTGACAAATCTAAAGATTGCAAGCAAACATTTGCTCCAAAAGAAAAGCACTCATACTTTGTCTTTTGATGTTGCAAAACGAAAATACAGCATGTTTTATTAGGGTCACTTTACCACCATATGACTGCTGTGGATTTCATAAAGCAATAGTTATCATAATAAAACCTGCTAGAATTTACTCAACAGCATGTTGTTATAAGACATAAAAGGAGATATCAGGAGAAATACTGACAGCCTTTGGAGTCTGCCTCAAACTCTATAGTTATTCCGTTCTTTGGTTAAGGTTTATTTCACAATTAAAGCGAAGAACATGCTGACTTTTAGAAGTTATGCAACATTCAATTTAAGATATACTGTGGCAGGTGTTTATAGAGGACTATGTTGTAATTGGCTCAACCCTGGCAGCGGCTGAACTCATAAGACAGTTCTGTCATGTTAACTTTTAACTTTATGCAGATGTCATATTTATTGCTTGCTATGATTCAAGTTGTCTTCTCAGAGTGAGATGTTCTCAGTCTCCCACAGGTGCTGGTGCTAGCAGGTCTCATAAAGCTTGAATTATGCCTAGTGTTTCTTATAATACTCAGGAAGAATGGCCTCTTTTAGGACCCATCTTGACCTTATCAGTCTTGTGATTGTGTCTGTTTAGTGAGATCTGAAGTCTTTGATTAACTCAAAGTGTATAAGTCAATGAATCAACTGCAGTTTGTTCTTAGATTGTCAGTTTTGCAGTTGCTTTTTTTTTTAATTCAAACTTGAAGTAAAATACTTGATCTTTCTGAATGTGCGTGTATTCTTGTACAAATGTTGGTGAATCAGTGGCACCATCATTTGAGACAAATCAAGGCTGGTGGCACCACCTCATCAAGTCTTTCGTCGCATACTGCTTGTTTACATATAGCTTTTTGCTTTCGCTCCCACCCTACAGTGCTAATTTCCTCATGGTGTAACTATTTTTAGCTGGGTCTTGACAATACAGAATGGCATGTGTGCTGACAGACAGTTTTTAAGGAGAAGAGAGAAATTCTGAACTCTCAGACTAAGTGGAGGTCAGACGTAATTGCCTTCCTCCCTCAAAAGTATGTGCTTATGTTGAGTTTTTCATGATCATTGCATCAAGAACATTGTTCCACAGTAGACCGGTTGCCCTCAGGTTGTTCCCGTAGTGTGAAGATTGTGTGTGTGACGAGGTCTTGTAGGTATTTCAGGTCAGCAGTGCCTTCTGTGCCTGGAGTTTCCTTTGGGACAGAAATAGCAGTGTGTCTCGCTCTGCTTCTGTTAGATTTGAACATTAGATACGGCTCCGGCTCCGGCTCCGTCCCCCAGCCTCTTTGATTTGGGCCGGGTTTCCGGGGTAGGGAGAACATTCCTCTTGAACTACCCTTATTCCAGAAATGACCAGCTGGCTGAAAAATGTCCTTCAATTGTTTCTGCATGTTTTAGTTTAGGAAAACATTTTGGGTACAAACAAGAAGATAGTAAAAATGCAGTTACAATATAATCACACAATTCTTTGTACTTTCACTCTAATCTGATATAAGAGAAAATATATTTTGTGATTTGATTGAATTAAAAAAGTTGTCTTTGTTCAGAGGAGTTACACCTTTGGCTTATTATGAAGTTTGAGCTTACCAATTTAGTTATTTCAGAGGGTTGCTGTGGATCAGCAGGTGCCTTATTCATTCTTTTATGTCCATATATGGACGTTGACTTTTGTTCCATAATGCCCGCCATTATTAGTCAGTAAGGCTGGAGTGTGTTCAGTAGCATTTAAGGAAATGCAGAGGACTCGTTATACTGCTCAAGCTTTACTAAATGTAATGCTGGTTCACATTGGTTCAATTGAGTAATTTCTTCTCTACTAGCATCGCTAAACAGAATTGAACAGATTTTAAAAATACAAACACTCCCTCCATCTGCTAATGGTTGGGCAATTGGTTTGTCCCGCCCATATTAAAATATGCACGAATCACCTTCACCCAAAAATGAAAATTCTGTCATCAATTGCTAATTTTTTTTCTAGGTATTTTTAGAGAAACCTCAGAAATTTCTCCAGAACAAAGCTCATTTGAAACCTTATTTGGTATATTTGATGTACTTGATGTATGTGTGTTGCTCAATGTGAATAAATAATATGTGAATAAAAACCTAAATTTAATCTGTCATACATAGTGATGGTGTTAATTTTCAATTAAATTAAATCCTACAGTGAATGTATCTCTACATAAGACTTAAACCAATTGATTCACTTAGATTTTGATTCACTTTAGATTATATATATGTAATACAATGTGAAGCATCAAAGTTTTGGTAGAATAGACTTTCAATCTCTCAGATTGTATTAAAAATATCTTTATTTGTGTTTCAAAGATGAAAAAGTCTTATGGGCTTGAAATGAAATGAGGATAAGTAAATGATGTGAGATTTTTTTTTTTTTTTTTTTTTTTTTTTTTTGGGGTGAACGAAGCAAATTTATTTCACAAAAAAGGTTCACACACAAACACACACAAAAGTACCATCCCATGTTACTTAACATACACATAAATTTAATAATATACAAAATAACACAATGTGAAAATAATGACATTTTGGGGTTATGGAAACAATGGTTACCATGGTGAATACACAAAACTAACATGAACTGTTACCAAAACATGGAAATTGATGGATAGAATGAAAATCATACCTTCATGCAAATCCTCCCTAGCTAAACACGCAAAATACCAGTTACATAATTTACTGGTACTTTACTTTCATTTCATGACTTACTAATTGTAAATGTAACTACGATGTTGCATAATTGTAATTTATTTTTCTCTTTTATATATATATATATATATATATATATATATATATATATATATATATATATATATATATATATATATATATATATATATATATATATACTGAAGTGATATACAGTGTGCCTCCGCATTTGCGCGTGCAATGGAAGAGCACGGTACAAACACGGTATATCGTACAGTTTTTCTGAGGTTATAATACAGTTATGATAATGTCACTGACATATAGCCTGACAACATCTCATCTGATCTCAGATGCTGAATCAGGACAGCACATTTTTCTCAGGCACTCTTTACTTAAATTGCACCTGACAGAAGAGTCAACAGTTTTCTCGCACATCTTTCAAAATGAAAGTCTTGCATCAGAGAAACCTTTAGAATTACATTTTTTGTTGTTGGTGCTGTTTCTTTGACTGCATACTCTGCGACCCACTCAGAACGGTCTTGTGACCTACTTTTGGGTAGAGAAACTTTGTTTTTTTGTATATAAACTGGTGGATTAAGCATGAGTTTGGATGGGTAGTTGTTGAATTTATTTAAAGGTGATCACACATATACACACCACCAACATCAACAGCGGGCCTTCCACTGTTGTATTTCCATGACATGTTGAAGTCATGTTGGCTGGCCTTCTGTGCCCCAGTGCTGTGTAAGCAAGTACTGTGGAATCGAGGCTTATTCTGGGTGCTCCTATAAGTCAGCTCTGCAATATGATAGACGCTTCCTAGAATCTGCCTGAGACCAATGCCCCCCCGCAAGTAGAAGAATGTTCACGATTATATAATGTTTATCATGCTGTGTACTTGATTGCTGGTTCAGAATGTAGTCAAGACAAAAATGATATGGCGTTTTGTCTGCCTGGTTAATGCTGAAGTTTTTCAGAATGTGAAATACATCTTCTCTGATGAACCGTCAGACAGCCAGCGGAAATCGGATCAGTTTTGTTGTAATCGTAGATTAAAGTGCTCTCATCTTGATTGGTGTTCCTGCTGTTTAGTATCCATATTTGCAAATACACACTTAAGCCCAATTTTGAGGTTGCGAAAATGAAAGCGCCCTGAGGGTCTGTGCGTCTACCAGATTGTAGGGCGGGACAGCCTGCGTAGCGTTGACTGTAGCGCTCCCATCCAATCAGCGTGGTTACAACACCTATAAAATGTCATCTGTTCCAACAAAGTGACCCCATGGACCTGTTTTATGGTGTCCGATCACTCTGGCAGAGATCCGCTGTAAGTCAGTCATGCAACTGTGTGTCTGTCTGTACCTGTGTTGAAATGTAGCATGTGACCTGAGAGGCATCAAATGACGGTCAGTCCGAAAGAGTGCTGACTCGCTACCCTGCTGTGTGTGAATGGAGACCAGTACTGCTTTTAGAGTCACTGTTTGAACCTCCTAGCCGAGTCTGGCTCTAAAGCATTTGTAGTTGACTTTCTTCATGTTCCATTTCCTAAATTATTGACCCAGTATGCCATTAGCAAAGTGCCTCTTTACCTCACCGGTTTTAAGTGATCAAATATTATGTAACTAGTCACAACAACCCAAATACAGCAGAGATAGAAAGGTTACGACGCCCTCCTTACCACTTTTTGAGCAATGGATGACTGAAATTTAGGGCTTTAACAGACCGTTCTGTTGGGTCGCACTCACCAAGCATCACAAAGCAGTTCCAGAATAAGTTTTGTCTAAACTAGTATTAGTAATTAGTGAGGGCAACTTTAAATGACAGTGCAGACTTTAGTTGCTAGACAGCATATTAAATAACTCTTGTCCCTTTAAAATACCGAAAGATCTTTTCATCTGTATTGTGATACATCTGAGTGCATTATCAAAAAAAGAAAAAAGAAAAAATGCAGGGCAGGGACTTGGTTCTGCCCATCAGTTTTTGATTAGATTTTAAAAAGTGAAAGTGATGTGTGACCATGTATAGTGCCCCGTACTTGGAATTTGTGCTCTGCATTTCACCCATCCAGGTACACACACACACACACACACACACACACATGTTTGTTTTTGTGAAATGTGGGGACATTCCATAGACATAATGGTTTTTATACTGTACAAACCGTATTTACTATCCCCCTACACTACCCCTAACCCTAAACCTAACCATCACAGGAAACTGTGCACACTTTTACTTTCTCACAAAAACTCATTCTGTGTGATTTATAAGCCTTTTGAAAAGTGGGGACATGCTGAATGTCCTCATATTTCACCTTTTTTTGTAATACCCATGTTATACCCATGTCATTATACACATTTATGTCCTGATATTTCACAAAAACAAGTACACACACAAACACACACACACACACACACACACACACACACACACACACACACACACACACACACACACACACACACAGTGAACAGTGGGCTGCCCTTTTTTTTTTGCTGCGGCACTTGTGGAGTGATTGGGGGTTAGGTGCCTTGCTCAAGGGCACCTCATTTTGGGTAATGAGAGTGGAAGTGAGCACTGTTAATTCATTCCTCCCACCTACATTTCCTGCCAGTACTGAGACTTGAACCCGCGACCTTTGGGTTACAAGTCCGACTCTCTAACCATTAGGCCAAAACTGCTTGTGAACTTGCAGTGTGGAGGGATGAAATTTAATAAACGATAGCCCGCTGAAACACTGAGCTATGTTGGCGACGATAGCCTTGTGGGCAGCGCGCCAACATATAGCGCCGTTGTGCTTCGGGTGACCTGAGTTCGAGTCCCGTATCGTGGATTTTTCCCAATCCCATCCCCCCTCTCTCTCCCACCTTGCTTCCTATCCACTCTATACTATCCTATCACAATTCGGTTGTTAAGTCTGACGTCACGCGGCAGCGCTTCCGGGTCCTAACGCTCTATCTCATACCACAAGAAAACAACAAATGGTGCTAATATACAGACACGATGTGGTGTAATACTACAAAAAATATATAATCATAACCTTTATCTCCATACCAAAATTCCAGATGGCCAGACAATGATTCATCTTTTATAAATCGTTAAAATATTAATATCTGTGACGCTGTGAGCACGGATACTGTTGTGTAGACTGTACGTATTTAAAATGTTTACCTTTTTTAAAATGATTGATGTTTAAAATGAATAAATAGCGCTCATAAACGGCCGTCGATGGCATTCTCAGGTGAAACGAGTCGAGGCTTGGACCCAGAAACGCCGTTCCTTACGTCATGACTTAACAAGCGGATAAAGGCAAAAAAAGAAGAAAAAAAGAAACAATGACCGATTACATTAGACATGATGCATTTTGGTAAGTTGTATTGTTTCTTTCGGCATAATTTCTGATGTTCATTTATGTTTATTTCATGCTATAACTAGTAGTAAAGATAAAGAGCTGGCCTGTTTACTTGCGCACCACATTAAAGAGCACCATAATAGTATTTATTTATTGTTTTAATTTCAGAACTTGGACAAATTTTTTTTTTTTTTTCATTGAGTTAGAACAGGGAGTTGATCAGCATTCCTGCTCCCAGACACCTCCCAAACTCCAGACTGCAAAGTGTCTTGTCCTGGATGAACCCAGTGGACCAGTTCAAGATACTTCCTGCATTCTTGTAGGCAGCCAACTATTCAAAATCTAAACAGCCAACAGGAAGTTGTTCCGTAAATCAGAAAAATGTTGGGAGCTGATTAAATGGAAGATGTCTGCAGATAGGAGAGTGCAGTGACTCTTCCATCGAGAGCTGGATCAGGGGAAATTCATGAGTCAAAACTCCTCGAGTCTAATCAGCAGAGTTTTGTTCTCACAGCAGACATGCTACTTCATTCTGGACGTCACTGTCTAAATATGGAAAAGTCCAGTGGGGAAGCAGTCCAAGTGATTCAGATTTTCTGTTTATTGTCCTATTTAAAAAAAAAAAAAAAAAGCAAACATTTGCTTGTTTGACATTTTGTGTATTCCCCGCTGTAAATTATTAATCTATTTAATCGTCACTTTTTATGTAGGATTAGCTAATGACTTATGCCTTTCAGCCATGAAGTATTTTTTTCAAGATGTTTGTGAAAGGGAAAACTTACCTCGAAGATATTGGCTTGAATCTCATTCCCAGTCTCAGGTTATTATTTTGTTAATGAGTACCATTGAGAAAACTATTGATAAAATGCCTCCAGCTAACAGTGATTTAAAATGAGCCCTGACATGAAGTTTTACTTTAGTTACCTTTAGCAGCTGTTCTTCTCTTTTGTGAAGACGGTGTCTTATATGCTTGACTTTCTGTTTGCTGAATACTAGATTACTTTTACTTTTATATGCTTTACTTCCTAAATGCTATTCTTTTTGCTTATCTTTTTATTATTAGTCACAGTTCCCAAGTTCACAGCAGTTCTTTTTTTTTTTTTTTTTTTTTTTTTTTCTGGCACATCTAACTTTATGTGGTGTGTTTCCCTGATTTCTGTGCAGCTGTCTCTTTCATTCTCCCTGTTGATCCTCTCTTTCTCTTTACCTCCACTTCCTCGACATGCTCTGGATTCTGCCACGCTGTGAAGTCAAGCTTGCATTCCAACCTAGATGTTCTTCTTCCTCTAGCCAGTGAGCTCTGTACATGTGGCATTTTTTTTTCACTGGTGCTGAACGGATGTTTACCACATGGTTTGCATGGAAAGCAATATTGTCTGGTTATAATATGTTTTGAAAAGTGATTTGCAGCACTTAATTATTTATAACTTTCATGCATCAGTCATACACGCACCATGGTCTGTCTGAATAGTCAATTCTGATTGGCTAGGGGGTGTGCATTACAAACTGTAGTAGTTCCAGTTAGTTTAAATGCAATCTGTATTAATGCACTGCTTGTCACACACACACACGTCTCTCGCATCTCAAGATCAGAGATCGCTTTGCGAATACACAGAAACATACAGGGGCACAGAAATTCATCAATTCACTGACTTTTATTAAATATCTCTACATTATATTTCTCAGCAACAACAGGGTAACATCCCTGTTTATCTTTGTATCTGATTTACAGCGTCCAGAATGCTAGATCTATTGAGACGTAGCTGACAAATGTCATTTTTACTCTTCCAGTCAAATACTGCTCTGCAAACATCAGTAACAGCTTTAACTTGTCAATTATCTAAACTGATATTACCTGATACACTCAGGAGTTCTTCTTGACTAAGTTTTTGACCCGTGTTACTTGTCTTTCATTTTCCGTCCAGATTAGTCTGCAGGTATAGTCAGCCCTTTGTGGATTGTGTTTATGTGATGTAGAGCAGGATTCTGTCTTCTATCTGTCTGCGAGTTAAACCCTTGAATCAGGGGAGCAATCATTCACTTAATAGTTTCCTGTCCTCTGCCCTCACAAATGGTTCTCCCTGGAGCGGAACAGAGCCTGGATGGAGAAATATACCCACGTCGGCCTCACTCTTCTCCATCACCATTTGTTTCTACCTGTTTTCTGTCTGTTTCTTGGTCTGTGTCTCATGTAGCCTCCTGCCATTTGTCCAGTTTTGGGTTCAGAGTGTCTAAATAGCTCCATCAACCTGTTTTAAAGGGTTGAATCAGTTTTGTTCTGTGAACTGTAGGAAGTTTGCAGCATCCTGTTGCTGAGTCAACTATGTTCTCCTGTCCTTTTTCAAAAAGAAATGTTTTTAAAACTAGAGACCATTATTCTGTATTAATGCCATTAGGACTTTCAATTTGATGTTGCTCTACAAACATCATCTGTCTGTTTTGCTTTGTAAACAAACAAACAAAAAAAAAAAACATGATTTTTCATCTGGCACACAATGCATTGATATATGACTGTATGTAGCCCGGCCCATCACTAACATTCAGATCAATGTCCCTTGACAATCAACAGTTCTCCTTGTTAATTATTAACGTTAGTCACGCTCTCCTGAATCTGATATTGATGCTCTGTAGTGAAGTGCAAATGGGTCAATGACAAAAATAAGGATGTTTGAAATTGAGATCTTTAAAAAATGTAGTTTAAAATGCAAGTGGAAAGTTCTTGAAGTGTAATTGTTATTGGTTCAACGGATGACAAAACTTGCGGTCCAGATCATGTTATGTTTTTTGAGTCTCAGATCAGATCATTGTTCGGATCGGCAAGAAAAAAAATATTGGGGCGCAAATGTAACATTGCCTTCGATTTAAAGCATACTTTAATAGGCTACTTCAATACCATAGTAAAACTACTAGCCTCACTAATAGATTTCAAACATTATTAAAGGCAAGTAAACAGAAAAATAAGAACAAAAACACTAATTACAAGCATAGATATACAATATAACAAGGTTACAATTAAGTATACTTAATTGTAACTTAGTATACCTAAATGTAAAATACTACTATAGTGTTCACTGTATAAATTTAAAATAGATTAATCTTTGTGTGTGTTTGCTCATAGATAACAGCGTGCACATACAAATTGAGTTCTCTTTTACCTCTTCTTGTGCTGGAATGGTTTAAAGCTGCTTGAATGTGTAAATTGGAAAGACGAAACACATGCAAATGATAAACATTTAACTCTACGATGATTAAACTTTGCGATTAATCTGGGAATCACATGCGTGCCGAACTGTGGTCCGTACGGATCAGCTATGATCGGTTTAACCACTAGTAATTGTTATTTTCAGTTAAGTTTCATACATGTTTTTTTGTTTTTTTTTACATTTTTAAGAAAATTGGATATTCGCTCAAATATGTATATCACGTTTTATGAAGTAATCTTGATTTTTTTTTTGTTTTATTTTTATTAAAAATATCCCCAAAATATCCAAATATCTATTTTATTTTATTTTATTTTAAACATATGACAACAAAAATACTTACTGCATGTTGGTTAAAATGACTTATTTGGCGAGCAAACATTTAAATTTATTTAAAAAAATAAATAAATCAAAACCTATTATAATAAAAGATTGAGCCAAAGATTTACACTACCATCCAAAAGTTTGGGGTCAAGTTTTTTTTTTTTAGAGAGAGAGAAATTAATACTTTTGATAATAAGAAACGTTTCTTGAGCACCAAATCGACATAATAGAATGATTTCTGAAGGATCATGTGACATTGAAGACTGGCGTAATGACTCCAATACAGGAATAAATTACTAAAATTATTATTTTTGGATCAAATAAATGCAGCCTTTGGTGTAAGAGACTTAAAGGTACAATTTGTGATATTTTTTTCCGCTAGAGGTCGCTAGAAGCCTATTCAAAACAAAGGCGTAATTTGATGACGCCAAGTTTTAGAGCGGAAATCTGGGACATGTGGTCTCCATCTCAACGGACGGTGCAAAAGAATAGGGATTGGAGTCTGGAAGAACTCATGTTCGTGGATGCGATTATTAACATTACTGTAGTATGAAGCAGAGCAGGACCGAGTGTTGCGGGAGCTGAACGAGGAGCTGGAGCGATTGATCAACACACGCCTCACGAGCAGCGGGACTTTTATTATGACACAGTCGCCGGCGCCGCTTCCGCTTTTCCGGTCATGAGTTTACGGGAGCTGTCCTTGTCGACAGAACCAGCGGCAGATGGTAAACAGTAATTATGTTCCATAAATAAGTAACACAATCCACCATAAAACGTGCAAGAAGTAAACAAGGAACTGCTTGAAGCAAGCTAGTGGTTTGCTGGACGCTAGACACTACTTCCGCATTTGTCCACGGCACTGTTGTCATGTGGTTTCTACGTCAGTAAAGGCGGTAACAAAGGTAACTGACGTCATTGACAGGCGACTGCACTGCCCCGTGTCACTGTTTAGAATGGGAATTTTCTCATGATTTACAAGTAGTTGAAAACATTAGAGATATTGTTTGTAATCAGCTGGACAAAATATATAACACTAGCCTAGTGGTTTTTGGATATTTTACTGCAAAAATGTTACATATTGTACCTTTTAAAAGGAAAAAAAAACATTAAAAAATCTTACTGACCCCAAACTTTTAAACAGTAGTTTGTTTGTTTATCTGGACAGATACACCACGAATGTTAAAATGAATTTTAATTTGGAAATTATAAACATGTTCATCACAGAGGTCATTGACTGTATGAATTACATACTATTTTTAATAAACTTTATACATTTGGACAGAATGAGTGTCATGCCATTGACCCAAATGTTTTATAACCATACGGAAATGTGTATTTAGTGGTGTAGTTTTGCATATTTCAATGTTAATCATTGGATGGGTCAGGTCTAAAATAAATATTCTCTCCATTAATAGGTTGTACCACAGCAGTGACCTGTTATTTTTAAGTTTTGAAGCCCATGTTAAGTTTTAAAGGAATAGAACATGAAGATTGTCATCATTTACTCACTCCCTTATATGTTGTTTCAAACCCATACTGACTGACTTTCTTCTGTAGAACACAAAAGGAAAACTTTTGCAGAGCTTTCCCTCCAATGAATTTTACAGTCAATAACAAGACTAAAGCTTTTAGTAATAATAAAAAAAGCACCTTAAAAGTGTAACATTTGAACTTTGAAGAACTTGGAATATAGAGCACAAGTGTGACATGAGGGTGAGTAAATGATGACAGTTTTCATTTTTGGGTGAACTATCCCTTTAATATCGATCTTTTCCACCAACATATTTATGGAAGGAAATAAAAAACCGAGAGAACACTGTCTGTGCACATTTTGGAGTGTGACTACTTTGAATATTGCATTATTTACCCTGGAGGCATTTCAGATTATAAGCGTCAATGTCAGAACAACATGAATATTTTATTATATGAGAAGTTTGGGAAGTTGTTGTTTTTTTTTTTTTTTTTTTTTTTTTGCGCTTCCGAGTAGGCTGAGTATCAGGAAAATGTCAGGCACTTTAATGTTTAGGCAGAGCAGGTCACATGACTGCTTTGTTTCTCATCATGTGAACATCACATGGTTGGATACACTACACATGCACCCTGCTGGGCCATCAATCATGTCTATCTTCACCCCAGAGAGATAGAGATACAGACTGGATGGATCTAGATTGGGAAAGAGTCCTACAGATTTCTCATTTCTCCTTTCAAATGTGCTTGTTGGCTACATAAGGGCGTGTAGGGTAAACCCAAAAGTGTCCGGTTACCCTGGCGTAGGACGATAACACCATCAAACATCAAGTCCGTGGTGTCTTCTGGCTTTGATCTTTCACTTGAGCCCCATGGACGTGTACACTTGCAGCGGCGTCATGCTCAGCACAGGCGTTTTGTGTTGGCTCTGAAAAGTCTTTTGTTGTCACGTGGCCAAGCTTTTGTGCAGGTTTAAATAGTGGATGTTATCTGTAAAAGAGAGGGCATTCTGTAGACCACCCATGCTCGCTGTGCAGCATATTTTTACATTCCCACTTCAAAAGGCTGCGTACGCACTAATATTGGGTGGCAATTTGTTGGGGAGTGTGTAATTACTCTTTTGTCTTTGAAATGGGTTGTAGCGAGGGTGGAAGTGGCTTTTTCACTTCATTTAAGTATGTCTAGAAGAGGTTTCTATGTAAGCTTGTTTTCACCACAGAATAGAAAATTAAAAAAGGCAATTATCTCACAATTCTAACTTTCTTTTTCTTGCAATTGTGACGACGAGTTTTTATATCGCGTTTCTGATTTCGGAAACACTTTAGATTAGGGTCCAATTCTCACTATTAACTATAACTTTTGCCTCAAACTTAATAAAATTTAATAGTTAGAAAGGTAGTTGATAAGTTTAGGTATTGGGTAGGATTAGGTATGTAGAATATGGTTCTGCAGAATAAGCCTTTAAGGGGTTAGTTCACCCAAAAATGAAAATAATGTAATTTATTACTCACGCACATGTCGTTCTCCCGTAACACCCGTAAGACCTTCGTTCATCTTCAGAACACAAATTAAGAAATTTTTGATGAAATCTGATGGCTCAGTGAGGCCTCTATTGCCAGCGATCCCACCAAACGTCTCAAGATCCAGAAAGGTACTAAAAAGTTCATGTAGTACAGTACAGTGGTTCTACCTTAATATAAAGCGACGAAAATGCTTTTTGTGCACCAAAAAACAAAATAACGACTTTTCAACAATATCTAGTGATGGCCGATTTCAAAACACTGCTTTGAATCTTTTGTGTCGAATCTGTGGTTTGGTTGTCAGTATATTATGTCCATGCATTCGGCAGCCCAATTAAATACCTGTCTGTCATTAATGTTAATCAAACAACAAAAATTTTTAAATAAACCTGAAAAAAAAGTTAAGGCTGTTTAATTTACTATTGTTTTGTAATTTGCTAATTTGCTTTGTTCTTTTTTTGTACAACATCAGGAAGATTAGACCCTTCCTATCTGAACATTCCACACAAATTCTTGTCCAAGCTCTTGTTCTATCCAGACTGGACTACTGTAATGCTCTCTTGGCTGGCCTTCCAGCATGGACTATCAAGCCTCTACAACTGATCCAAAATGCTGCAGCAAGACTGGTCTTCAACGAACCGAAGAGAGCGCACGTCACTCCTCTCTTCATCAGTCTGCACTGGCTGCCAGTAGCTGCTCGCATCCAATTCAAGGCTCTGATGTTTGCTTACAGAACGACAGCTGGCTCTGCACCGCTATACCTTAACTCACTACTTCAGACTTACGCGCCCTCCAGAAACCTGCGTTCTGCAAGTGAACGGCGCCTTGTGGTGCCATCACATAGGGGCACAAAATCACTCTCACGGACCTTCTCCGGGACTGTTCCTGGCTGGTGGAATGACCTACCACGCTCTATCCGAGCAGCCGAGTCTCTAGCCATTTTCAAAAAAATGCTAAAGACGTATCTTTTTCGTCAGCACTTGACCCAGTAGTAGTAGCACTTACCTTGACTAATATTCTTCTCCTATCTGTGTATTTATTTATTTATTTAAAAAAAAAAAAAAAAAAAAAAATTCGCTATGAGCACTTTACTGACATAACTGTGACTTCACTCAGTACTTATACACTGTTGTTCTCATGTTGATTTAATTGATTCTACTACTCTCATTTGTAAGTCGCTTTGGATAAAAGCGTCTACTAAATGACTAAATGTAAATGTTTTTATATAGCCTAACTAAAATAACTTGCCCTTGCCCCCCCGCACATACCAGCTGATATACCATGTAGACCTAGTCTTGATTTGGGTGGTAAATCTGCATTTTAAATCTAGCTAATCAAGTTAATTGACTCAAAATAGTAAAAGCTAGCAGTGAAAATGCTGATTGGCTAGTAACTTTGGAAAAACAACTAGACACAGTGGCTAGTGAGCAAAAAAGTCAATGTCAAGCTCTGTACATATATACATTTTATATATATATATAAAATATATAGGGGTGTCAAAATAACACGTTCATTTCGATTAATTATTCGGAGAAAAATTGCTGCGTTTAAAAAAAATAACGTGGATTAATCCATTCCATATTGACCTTTGAGCCGTTCTAGACACCATTCGACTGTAAAATGAAGGAGGGAGACGACTGCTGCGCTGACGGACAGAACGAGCAGAGCTCCTACCTCGTGCGCGCAATCTATCTCTGTCTTCAAAGTAAGCACCGTCTTTGCACTCTCTCTACCTCACACATAATAATCTAAATCAACTGACACAATGCTAAAAGTTCGTAAGACCGAATCCATGTTTCACGAGGCGCATTCGGAAAATGTTTTTTCTGAATAACCGTTGGGTGTGAATAGTGCTCAAAAGAACGTCACCTCATCTTCTCTGACAGGAGTCCTGCACGTGCAGCTGACATAAACCACACTTTCAGTAAACAAAAAGAAAATCCTATCCAGTGGTGAAGTGTTTTCTACGTTGACAAATCTTTTGCGATGTCCTAATAACAGTCGCGATTTGCACGCAACACGTCATTGTCCACTAATGTCCGATTCACGATCTTATGACTCAACAGATTCATTTTAATGAATCATGACAACAACTGATCTGTCTGTCCACACGGTCTATAATGAATCATTTACTCGAACCACTCTGAAATGAGAACATAAGTGTGCTTACCCCATTTAGCAAGAGTGTAGGCGTAACTTACCTATAAAATCAGTTAGTTTAGACTGGAGTGAGGTGAAACCAGAACAAAGCAAGTTGTTGTTAGCTAGGTGCATTCAATTGTATATGGTAGAAAATTATATTATTAGTTAATATAACTTCTAAATGCTACTTTTTAATACTTTTCAGGTTTAGCAAAAAAGCATCTTCTCTTACAAAGCTATAACTTTTCTTCAAAGCTATCACTTTTTTTTTTTTTTCCCCAAAGAGGGCAAGAAAGAATTACAGTGAAAGTGACGGGTACTTTATTGTCAGTATTGGGTTTGCAGATCACGTGGGTAGGGCACTTTTTACTGTTTGTGTGGATGACCATGTCTGTTGACCATTTTTGACCCAGGAAAAACCCTGCATTGATTCATTTGAATTGAAATATTTAATACTTTTAATAATTTAAAAATTATGTATGTGCTTAATTTAGATTAATTAATCACAGAGTATGTAATTAATTAGATTAAAGGTGCCCTAGAATCAAAAATTGAATTTATATTGGCATAGTTGAATAACAAGAGTTCAGTACATGGAAAAGACATACATTGAGTTTCAAACGCCATTGCTTCCTCCTCCTTATATAAATCTCATTTGTTTAAAAGACTTCCGGAAAAAACGCAGATCTCAACATAACACTGACTGTTACGTAACAGTTGGGATCATTAATATGTATGACCCCAATATTTGCATATATGCCAGCCCATGTTCAAGGCATTAGACAAGGAAAGGCAGTATTAACGTCTGGATCTGTGCACAGACAAGGTAAGCAAGCAAGAACAACAGTGAAAAATGGAAGATGAAGCAACAATAACTGACATGGTCCATATTTTTAGTGATATTTGTAAATTGTCTTTCTAAATGTTTTGTTAACATGTTGCTAATGTACTGTTAAATGTGGTTAAAGTTACCATCGTTTCTTACTGTATTCACGGAGACAAGAGCCGTTGCTATTTTAATTTTTAAACACGTGCGGTCTGTATAATGCATAAACACAATTCTTTATAAATCTCTCCAACAGTGTAGAATTAGCCGTTAGCCACAGAGCATATAGCCTCAAACTCATACAGAATCAAACGTAAACATCAAAATAAATACTTTACTCACATAATTCGAAGCATGCATACAGCATGCATGACGAACATCTTGTAAAGATCCGTTTGAGGGTTAAATTAGCTGTGTGAACTTTGAAAATGCACTGTAATATAGTCGAGAGCTCGTGTGGCAGGGAGCACGCGATTTAAAGGGGCGGCGCTGCCAAAATCAGTGTATAGTTAATGATGCCCCAAAATAGGCAGTTAAAAAAAATTAATTAAAAAAAATCGATGGGGTATTTTGAGCTGAAACTTCACAGACACATTCAGGGGACACCTTAGACTTATATAACATCTTGTGAAAAAGCATTCTTGGGCACCTTTAAAATTTTTAATCGATTGACAGCCCTAATATATTAAAAAAAAATATATATATATAATGTATTATTCTGTGGCAGAAACTTGCTTCCATTTACTTTTTGTCTTTCATTTAAATCCAGAAAACTTTATGATGATATAATCCCGTTCAGATCTAATTCCTAGTGGAGAGAGGCGGCGTTGTCCTCCTCCTGTGTCTGTGGGAGGTTTCATGAATGGCATGATAAGCTGCAGCCCTGAATGAGTCTCACAGTGTCGGTGCCGTAGAGAAAGCCTTGAGGGATCCCGCTCTTGCTTTTGGAGTGCAGATGGCTGTGGAGCCAAGCCAAAGAACTAATAATGCACAGGATATCAATGCTTGTCTCTCACTCTCACCATGTCAGCACTGAATGCTAACACACTGAGCAGCAGCACCTCAGCATCACACACGTCCACAGAGTCAGATCTCTGGAAACAGCGGGTTTTTCAGTAGGTTAGCCGACTTTTATAATGTCAGTGCCACATTGGAAACTGTGGCATTGAGTTTGAAGGTTAACAGGATACAGAAGTTTCACGCATCAAGTCATGTTTTTTTTGGTTTTGCTTTTTTACACAAATGTCTTGTACATCATTTAGTCAATATTTTGTCATGCTGTATTCATTAATTTTCTTAATGGCATTATAAGAATGATTGACTAATCAATTTGAAGGTTAAAAGGATACAGAAGTTTCACGCATCATCAAGTAATTGTTTTTTAAACAACTGTCTTGTACATAATTTAGTAAATATTTTGTCATGCTATATTCATTCATTTTCTCAATGGCATTGTAATAATTGACTAATAATTTGTCATCAAAAATATTTCTGTTTTTAATTAGAATCTTTTACTTGTCTTTTTTAGAGTAATAACTGAAATTATATCACAGTCTCTTATGATTACCAAGGCTTTAATTAAAAATACAGTAAATACAGTAACATTGTGAATATTATTTCAATTTAAAATAACTGCTTCTGTTTTTAAAATTTAAAAAAAATAATTAATTCCTGTGATGGCAAAGCTGAGGTTGCAACAGTCTTCAGTGTCACAAGATCTTTCATAAATCATTCTGATATGCTAATTTGCTGCTCAAGAAACATTTTATATTTATATCAATGTTGAAAACAGTTGTGCTGCTTCATATTTTTGTAAAAAACCATGATATTGTTTTTTTCAGGATTGGTTTGAAGAATATTGATGTATTTACTGTCACTTTTGTTCAATTTAATTCATCCTTGCTGAATAAAAGTAATAATTTCTTAAAAAAAAAAAAACAATCTTACTGACCTCAGACTTTTTAATCTGTCTGTGTCAGATTTTAATTTTTAATTTTAAGTGTCTGTGTCAACCATTGATCACCCCCTTCTCTTTATATCAGTATCATCATCTGTCATTGCATAACCCATCAGTTGACCACTAGTTTGGACACGGTGTAAGCCTTTTGAGGAAATCTGGAACGGAAGTGTTTTTCTAACAAATGTTAACAAGCCAAAATGGTTTCAGTTATTAAGGTACAAATACAAACACTTTGACAGTTTGAATTATTAACATATTGACCTCCTTCAACTCTCTCTACCAGATCTGATCCAGTGCACCAACGAGATGAATGTCAACATCCCTCAGCTGGCTGACACGCTGTTCGAGCGCACCACCAACACCAGCTGGGTGGTCGTGTTCAAATCTCTCATCACCACACACCACCTTATGGTCTACGGCAATGAGGTCAGCCTCCCCAAATACACACACATGCTTTTTTACACACTTGTCACACACTTTAGCCTGAGTGCTCTAGCCAGAACACATGAATTGTACACCCAAAAATTTAAAATCTGTCTTGTGGTTCCAAACTCACAAAATTGTATTTATTTTTTTACTATTAGTTTATAATTTTTTATTTTATGTAGTGTAATTTTTTTTATTTTTTTTATTTAGTGTAATTACATTTGATTTTATTTACATTTTATTTAATTATTTTTTTATTGTTTTGAATTATTTTATTTTATATTTAATTACATTTTATTTTATTTTAATTGCTTTTAAATTACATTTTATTTTATTTTTTAATAACATTTTTTAAATGACAATTTTTTATTTTAATTACATTTTATTTTAACTATATATTTAAATGACATTTTATTGTATTTTATTTTAATTACTTTTTTTTAAATTATATTTTATATTATTTTAATTACATTTTATTTTTTATATTTTATATATTTATGTATTTTCTAATTCTTTTAAAACAAATTCTGGCCATTCTTTTCAAAAATTTATAATTCATAACATAATGCATTATACAAAGTACTTTTGTGTTATTTTTGACTCTTTACAACCATAGTCACCATTCACTGTTATTTTACTGAAAGGAGTTTGTGTTCATGGAAGAAAGTCAGGTTTGAAATTACATGAGTGAGTAAATAATAACAGAATTTAGGGCTGCACGATTAATCGGACGATTAGAAAAATAACATTGAAATCGCACTTAAATGATTTGGCTTAGTGCGATTATGAAATCGCAAAGCAGCTATTATTATTATTATTATTATTATTATTATTTATTTTATTTTATTTTTTATGCGTGGCTTATCAATGAACTATGGCTCCAAATGCTAATCCATCTGAAAGCACTGAGAGTTTGAATTCGCTTATAATGTGTTTGAAAAAACAACATGTGTCAAAACATCTTTCCAGACATGAGAAGCATTTATTAACATCTTGTCCAACAAAAGACAACATTTAATAACATGTTTTTACTCCAAACTCACTTCATAACGACAGTTGAGCGTCCTTCTGTGAGATGATGTGGCTTATTACACAGAATAAGGCAGTTGTGTGTTCGTTATCAAAACGTTTCAGTCATGTTTAATCAATCAAAACGTTTCAATCTTCTGTTTATTCAGCTACAGCGATAGTATGGGATTTCCTGAAATGGCGCGTGTTCTACTTCGGCAGCAGGGCATATTTGCAGTTTCTGCACGAGGCCTCTGGCTTTCAGATAAAGATTTACTAGTAAACATTTACTACTGATCACAGAGCCGTACAGCACTGACAAGCTGCGCATAAAATAATCGCAGTTTTTACCAAATCGTGTGCGATAAAATTGTGACAAATCTTGCAGCCCTAACAGAAATTTAATTTTTTGTTGAACTAATCCTTAAACTGTTGGTATTTTCAACAGTGTTTGATCACATTTTTGTTTTAGGGCTCTAGCTAGAGCGTTTAAACCAGCACAATGTGCCACTGTCAATCAATTTTACACTTGTGACTTTGACAATACTATTTATTTGCATGGTGACTAACTTGAGAATAAATTGAAACATGAACTCTTTGTTCTTCATGTTGACAGAGATTTGTACAATATCTGGCCTCCAGGAACACATTATTCAACCTCAGTAATTTTTTGGACAAAAGCGGGTTACAAGGTAGGTACTTTCAGCCCGACACTTCATTACTCATTCTTTTATTCCAAACACATTGCAGCTGTGTCATCCATTTTCATGTGCAACTAAACCTATGACAAATGCAGACATGATGAATGTTTGAGGAGCTGACAGAACATGCTCTGCAGAGTTTTCACAGTTCTTTCATTTTGTAATGTTAGTCATGGTCAGATGTGGCGTTGGAGGGTCTGCAGTGGAAGCTTTAGGTCCTGTTTCTCGCTATTTCTCTGTCTGTCTATTTGCTCTTCTCTCTCTGAAATCCCTTTTGGGGACTGTTCGGCAACATGGCCGACTTTCAGCTTAAATAAAGCACTAGTGGTTTTATTTACCCAAGGCTTTTCCCATGTTAAGAAGCTGCCTGGCAGCCAGCAATCACAGAAGGCAGCAGGGGATTCAGAGGAGAGTCTTTCAAGAAGGACTCTAGACCCATTTTCTGAAAGTGACTAGAACTTCCTGGCTCAGATTTTCTTTCTGAGGCACACTGTAATACTTCATCTTGATCCTACTTTTTAGTATTCGTTATTGCTGGATTTTTATTTTATTTTATTTTATTTTATTTTATTTTATTTTATTTTATTTTATTTTATTTTATTTTATTTTATTTTATTTTATTTTATTTTATTTTATTTTATTTTATTTTATTTTATTTTATTTTATTTTATTTTATTTTATTTTATTTTATTTTATTTTATGCCATTGCAGCCAAGTACATTCTTGTTGTTAAAGGGTTAGTTCACCCAAAAATGAAAATTCTG